>NC_050175.1:38275891-38420891 GCF_008315115.2 Sander lucioperca
GCAACATCCACTTCATTTATACAGTCTATGGTTTAGACAGAAAGCATGCGTTACAAACACTCTCTTTGGCTTTTTTAACTTTTGGGTCGTTTTGGGACTGATTGGTGGGATTGCTGTGGACGAAGTACACACGGAGATACACTGGTAAGAGCAGATGAGGTTTAACCACGTATCCAGCTAATTTAAATAGCTCCCGTTACTGTATTGTGTGAACAGTTCACTTCATTTAATATTGTATGGGACGTTTTCTTTTGCGGGGTGCAAATGTTCCTGGTGAAAGTCCTGTGTTTGTTTGACCCAAACACCACCCCAACCTTCCTCCTTATGTGGAACTTGTCTCTCTTATTCTTTGTCACCTGAATTCCTGCTTTGCTGCCGTAATAATTACTACGACCACTAGAGGGTGCCGCCATATTTGCAAACAAAAATATGAGTCTTAATTGCTGCATAAACAAAGAACTTATATGTGGGAGTTTTTCAGGGGAGGACAGTCTTCCCATAGTTCTCCCACTTTGGTGTAGAGATATTCCAATACATATACTAGTATCAGAAAAGCCTCCGATACTGCCTAAAATGCTGGTATTGGAAAGTACTGGAGTTTATGCACTGATCCGATACCACGTAATTTAGCCCCGAAGAAAACTTTAAAGTAGTTTATTATGTTCCTTTTCCGTTATGACTCACTGTCAAACTGGATCATAAAGAAAGTTCTGTGGCGTGTGTTCATTCATATTTCAACAAAGAGTTTAACCTGAGCCAGGCCGTACAACAAAGATAGAAATCATATCATATCCATACAGGGATGGCAGTATACAGCTGTTTAAACATAATAAAATATATGACACACTGTTATCTGATCTGTACTCGGTATCGGCCGCTGCACAAGTTCAGGTAACGGAATCGGTATCTGGAAGGAAAAAATGGTATCGGACTATCTCTAGTTTGGTATGAAAGAACTTTATGGTCTGCACAGAGCTCTGACCTCAACCACATCCAACACCCCAAACCTGATCACCAACATCAGCTGGACCTCACTGATGCTGTGTGTCTGAATGGGAGCACATCTCTAGCCTGGCTCCGCCCTCCTACGTACTTCCGCTCAATTTTCATTTTCCTTCAGTACGTCGTCTGGGTTTGCGGTATATTCTTGGGTTTTCTCCGGCCAAAGATTCAGGTCCAATCAGTGAACAGAGGGAGTGGCTAAGAACGATGATGTTGAGGTTGTGCGCTAGATGCGAGCGAAGCCATTCAGTCCGTTGTGGCAACGCTGCCGAATATCCAGAAGTTAAAGCCCGAGCAAGAACAATCTTTGCTGAGTTGTGTTGGTGGCCATGATGTTGTGGCCCTCCTCCCCACGGGGTTCGGGAAAGGTCTTCCAGCTCGCTCCGTTAGTGGTGAAGGAGTTGGCTAAGGCTAACGCTAGCGATGCTAAGCCGACGTCACCACCAAACGTTAGCGATTGGTTATGGCAGATCCAGAGTGGCTCTGGGCAGATCCAATAGTTTTAAACTTCAACAGAGTACCCGCCTTCAAGGAAGTTAACACTTGTCAATGGAGAGTGGCCAGACTCTCTGGACAAATGAAATGGACCAGAGTCTGGTAGGACCAGGCTAGTGGACCAGAGTCTGGTAGGACCAGGCTAGTGGACCAGAGTCTGGTAGGACCAGGCTAATGTACCAGAGTCTGGTAGGACCAGGCTAGTGGACCAGAGTCTGGAAGGACCAGGCTAATGGACCAGAGTCTGATAGGACCAGGCTAGTGGACCAGAGTCTGGTAGGACCAGGCTAATGTACCAGAGTCTGGTAGGACCAGGCTAGTGTACCAGAGTCTGGTAGGACCAGGCTAATGTACCAGAGTCTGGTAGGACCAGGCTAGTGTACCAGAGTCTGGTAGGACCAGGCTAATGGACCAGAGTCTGGTAGGACCAGGCTAGCCCATCCCTGCAGCAGGTTGTAAAATCCGCTGAAAAGCGTGGAACCAGAAGAGTGGAGGCTATTAGAGCAGCATGTTGATCAACAATCACACATATATGTGTAATGTTTGGTTGTGCTATATATATATATATATATATTCAATTTCAAAATACTTCTGTTGGTTTATAAAGCACTGAACGGTTTATGGTCAAAATACATTTCTGATCTGCTGCTACATTATTACCCACCCAGACCTCTCAGGTCATCCGGGAAACGTCTGCTTTCTGTCCCCAGATTTAGAACTAAACATGGAGAAGCTAATGGCACCGGTACCACAATAACCGGTATCTATCAGACCAAATAACAACACGTAATTGGTTGCCTCATTACGGTGCCACTTAAATGTCTGTGCTGCCCTTTGATGCTCCGAAACAGACATTAAAGGCAACAGAAGCATCGCTGCATGTGATGTTAGTTAACACTACATTTGGCAGCAGGTAACGTTAGCCTACCGTTAGCTAGTAGCTGGATTAAACACGGTTAAAATGCTGACAGCTAAATGGTCTAACATGTGACTGTATTTCACTGTAGAGGATTCCAACAGCGGGACATTAAGCAGACTGCAGCTGCCGTTGTCGGAAAAACACACGGTGCATTCACTTGAAACTACTAAGCTTCGTGGTGCATTCAAAGTTATTGTAAAATAAACCCTTTTCCCATCTAGTTGTTTTGTCGTTTTACCAGCAATTTACCGGTGAAGTAAGTTGTTGTTATAAGTTACTGGTATTACATTATTTAAAATCATTTTATTTTGACTACATGGCCTTAGCAATAAACAAGCCGTTCTTTAATGTTGCCAACTGTCGTTTTATGCTCTTCCTTTTTTCTTATTTATCTTCTTTTTTTTAAGTATTGGTGAAGGCACCGTTTAGGCAATGGCGCCATTTTAAAAGTATCGCTTTAGCACCGGTATCGGAAAAAACCCAAACGATACCCAACCCTAGTTTTCATGCCCCACCTAGTATCTGGACAGCGTGGTATCACAGAATTCTGTGAAATGACATGAACTGTTAACAGTGCATTACGTGGTGGTGGCCACCATGGAAAACAATGCCAAAGTAAAGTCAATGAGAAGATGACGTAGCATTAAGAGTAGATTACTACAGTAGCGAGTAGTATGAAAGCCCGAAGATCCACATAGGGATGTTGGCTGGGGGGGTGGATGGATCAAACACAGGACTTTCACCCAGGAGACCGGGGATCGTGTCTCGCGTGTTACATTTCCTAAACCGAACTGTCGCTTTCTTGTTTTACTAAATGCAACCGTCCCATTCTTCTTTTCCTAAACTCAACCATCCCGTTCTTCTTTTCCTAAACTCAACCATCCCGTTCTTCTTTTCCTAAACTCAACGTCCTGTTGTTGTCCCGTTGCTGTTTTCCTAAACCCAACAGTCCTGTTGCCCCACCATGACCGTTTCCTTAACTTAAGGGGCCATGTTCATTTCACGGAATTGTTCCGTGGGCCCATCACGGAATTTTCGGCGATTCCGTGAAACTGCCACAGATTTTGAGTTAAGGGGCCGTGTTCATTTCATGGAATTCTGTGAGATCAGGTTGTATCTGGAATAAACTCCCAGAAAACTGCAGGTCCGCTGCAACTCTCCGTTCTTTGAAATCAAAGACCTTTCTTTTTGATGCTGCCTTTCTTTAATACATACACTCAGTCACCTGACTTGCAGCTCATCCTCTCTAACTGCATACAAAAGAAATCTAAAAGAAAAATAGTACTCAGTTGATATCTAGCTTCCTGACTGGCAACTATTCAAATGACTTACCAGCTGTTTGAACTCCTCTTCGGTTATTATTCAAATCACATGCCTTTTTCTTTAGGTCTTGCTATTTTGTTTCCTTTATTATCATCATTTTATCTATTTTGACCAAATTGAGTTTAAGCCTGTAATTATTTCTGTAATTATTTTTCTTATTCAAATTTTGCCATATTGACTTTATTTCAGGTCCTAGTTTAAATGTATTTGTTCAGTAAATTAGGTTTTAGTAAACTGGTGAGGTTTCGCTAGCCTATAATAAATTTGAGATTTGCTCTGCAAGTCCGTCTGGCCAAGAGCCCATTCAAGCCCATTTCAAATTTTTCCAAATCGAGGCACCAATCACAACCGTTGAGGCGGGCTTGAGACGATAGCTCGACGGGCTCTGCAACATGCTCGCTGGTTGAGATGTTTTTCCGTCGCTCTGCATATGTCATCTCCTTCATCGCTCTGATTGGTTGAAGGTCTATCCAATTGTGCCCAGAGGCATTTGAGCTGCGTTTGTTGGTGACGCCCCTTTGGAAATGGGCTGTGAATGAACCTTCCCCAGACCCACTCTCAGTTACAACTGAGAAGGGTCTGGTGTCAACCAGGCTAAGGTTTTGCTATAAGGTTTCTGACCTCACTAGCACACACTCTCTCTTTCTTTCTACGTGAAAGAGATATGGTGTGATTTATGTTGTATTGTTGTAGTTTTTTTTTTATAAATGTGTGCAAAGAAATAAACTGCACTGTAACTTTTATTCTTGTATTTTATACCTGTCTTACTTTTTTTTTGTGCAAGTGTTTTGAACCGCTCCCTAATGTTTAATGTAAAGCACTTTGAATTGCCTTGTTGCTGAAATGTGCTGTGCTATACAAACAAAGCTGCCTTGCTCAGCCTTTAGGTGTTGTAATTCGTAGTTAGTTTTTTCGGTTCAAAGATCCGTCTTCACTTCATACTGTTGTTACTGATTTCCGACATTTTCCAGAACGTTGGCCACTCAGAAAACAGGCCTAAACTTGTTGGATTACAGCTCCTGGCTCCATGTGTAGGTGGAGAGTGCAACTGTGATAAAGATAGTAAGAGCAAGAGAGCGAGTTTTTCCCACTCGAAAACAAGAGAGAGTCCACATCATGTCTAGTGGCTGCTTGTTGTTCTGCCGTTTGTGTCTCTGTTGCGATAGATTTCTCCCTGCGTGTTTGCTGGAAAGCGAGTGCAAAAAACGGAATGTAGTTATTCATATCTGTGTATACATGACTACATTTCTCACGTTACATGAAAACATCTTATGTCTAAAATGCTATAAATCTGGACAATATTCACTAGTGTGCATGTGAAATAATGTATTCAAGTTGTTCCTGCTAATGTGTCACCCATCTGTACCATCACACAACATCATCAGCAGGCTATTTGACTGAGTTTAAATGTAGACCTCTCCTTAAGGGGAGACACTACAGGCAAAAACATTTTTTTTTTTTTTAAGATTTTGGGCAATTTTGCTTCCATAACATGTCTTCTTTCAGACTATTGGGGGGGAAAAAAACATCCAAAATACACATTTAGGTGTTTATTTAACTACACTTTGACAATTTGTGTCTGTAGATAACTCCCAAATTCACCAAAAGTTAGCAGTAGTGAATGCATTCACTACTAGTGAATGCCTCATTTGCATATTTAAACAGAAAACTATCAGAAAACTTTTAAAACAAAAAACAATTGTCTTAATTTAAGTAGTCCTGCTTCCGGTATTCCGGAATGGGAGAAAAACGTGCTCTGGTTTATTGGCATTTCTTTAAACCAATCACAATCGTGATCGTCCACCAGAGTTTAGAACGCCAACACAAAGGAAGAGGAAGGTAACGGAAAAGACATGCATCCGGCGGAATTTCTTGCAGCACCGGAGCAATCCCGGAAGTGGATTCCTCGATCTTTGTGTTGGCGTTCTAAACTCCAGTGGATTTGTGAGGACTGTGGTTAACTGCTCCTCAGATCTCTGCAGGATAAATCCAGACAGCTAGCTAGACTATCTGTCCAATCTGAGTTTTCTGTTGCACGACTATTTTGCAGCAGCTCGACCAGCTGACTTCTCTGTTGGCTGTTGAAAAAGGAGACGTCTCTTACGTTCAAAAACCAGCCTCTGGAGATGTGAACAGCTGAGTTGCCGCAACACCATCTAAATATGACGCCAAAGGGCTAGACGCAAGTGCAGAGAGTGTCAAAAAGCGACGCCAAGAGTCCCGACCAACTGCGTCTAAATATGACGCTAAAGGAGAGTTTTTGAATCAGAAAAAGATATCAAAAATCTCCTCTGTAAAAACCTTTGCCTCTGATTATGTCAACACAATGAAACAAGACTTTTGAGCCTGGCTTCCAATGTTCACATTTCTGTTATGTGGATATTTAATAAAATAATCCCTCATTTGCTTATTGAAAGAACATTTTCAGAAAACTTGCAATGCAAAACAAATCATTGTCTTGATGTAAGTAATCAACTGGGGAAGTTTCACGATGATTTAAATTAGTTAAAATATGTTTCCCTATTTACCTACAGTGTCTCCCTTTAAATCTACATTTGAAGTGATTTTGAAGAGTACAGCCTCACTGAGGTTGATTGTTTTCTCAAGTTCCTACTTCCAAATGCATGATGCAACAGAGCACATTATTGATCCTGGATCCTGCACGCAAATAGAAATAAAGCTGCACGTAACATCAACACAGAGATGTGAGCTAGATCCAGGCCTAGGCTGCAAATCAACACTGCAGGTTTTACCAAGTCAAATTTAAGTCTTTTTAAAAACCTACATCCCACCCAGAGCGGCAAAAAAAAGTGATGCTAAAGGAGACTTTTTGCGTCAGTAACAAACGCCAAAGGCACCTGACCAAGCGTCGCTTTGTGATCCCCTGGGAGTGAGAATGTGTTGTGATACCATCCTTCCTTTAAAGGTGCACTATGCGTTCCTGCATGGTTTCAGCGCGATTCGATTTTTGTCTCAAATCGTAGGCATCTCTACCGGATCCTCTAGCTGCCTGGCCCCTGAACACACTGAAAAAGCCCGGTCTCGGGAGACAACGCAGGGGTCGTAAACGTCAAACAAACACTAGAGGCACAGGATAGGCACCAAAATACAACAAACCACGTTCCAATCACAGACAAGATGGTTGGGGGAGGGCGTGGGGGTTAGTGACAGTTAGTCATGACAGTTATGGAAACATAGGGGGGAGGGGCGAGCTTGCTCTGTTTTGTTTTGAATTTACTTTGAATGTCAACAGAAGTAACAGCATGCAGGAACGCATAGTGCTCCTTTAACTTCTTTCTAGCTTTAAGACGATCGTTTAAGAAGGATCGTTGTTGTCATTACTCGCTGAACGGAAGAAAATACGATGGCTAGTAATAAGAAGATACGGGCGTTGTCAGCTCTCGGGCTTCTTCTTGTGGAAGAAGCACTGATTCGCTAGTCAAGGGTTAGCGCTCCACCTATCAGATTGGTCATTGAGTCCGACTGCCCACTGGCCGATTCAACAAGTCAAATCGGCCAAAATGAAGGCCGACTGACTACGGCACGGAACACACCGAACAGACTCGAGTCACCGACCTCGCCAGACTGTCCGACGGCCGATAATCGGGTTGGTGTGTCGGGGCCTTTAGGAAAACATTTGGGGCTGAGGCCCCAGAAGCCCCGCCCCCCGCAGCACGGCTGCTGAACGTTCAAACTCTGACTAGTCTCGCATTGCCAGACCATCAGTGTGATTTATGGTACTGTGGAGGCGCCATGCAGAGCTTTCGCCGTAGCCTACGTAAGTGGCCTAAAGTCTATACTTGTGCGTTGGTGTGTGTGTCGATCTCTTTAAGAGAAGAGCAGGGCCGGCATGTGTGTGTGTGCATGGGGAGAGTCGACGAAGATTTACTAATTAGTCTTTTTTTTTTGTGCTTCTTTCATGCTGAATGACATGAAACCTATGAGCACATCTCTGGTAAACACAAGATTTAAAGTGGTCCTTTTGCGTGATTCTTTGTGGAGGAACTCAATTTTACAGATCTGTTGATTAAATCAACTAATCGATAGGTCGACCAAATCAGACAAGTGATAGTCAAATCTGAATTTCTTTAGTCGAAGACAGCCCTACTTTTTTGAGATAGAAATCTGTTTCCAAAAGTCAGTAATTAATCGTGTTAAATAATTGTGATTTATGATTTTTTTTTCCATAATCGAGCAGCTGGAGTTGCAGCTGGAGCTGTTTTCTCAGTGTTGCAAAAGTTGAAGTTTTGCAGCTAACAGGCTGGGTTTTAAATGTGTAAAGAGCTCCGCTCGAGGACAAGACGCCAAGTGACTAAACAGACGCTGTCGAGGTTGGCTGCTCACTTTTGGTTCCCCCTCTAAACGCTGTTTGACTCAAACAAATCTAATATTGGCCAGAAAGACATTTTGCAATCCCTTGTTGCAACTGACCTTGACCATTTTGCACTGTTGCCATGGTAACAAATGAGACCAAGAAAATGTTCTGCTACTGATATTGTTTTGCCTTCCGCTGAAAGCTGAAATCGATGTTCTATAATCGTTTACATGCAAACCGCAGTGAAGAAGAGTGATTGTTTCTCTCCACTCTACCTGAAATGGACTCTGGCTGTTGTAGTTCTTCACTTCTTTGTCGGCTCCACGAACAAGCAGCACTCTGGCACAGTTATCCTAGAGGGGAGAGAGAGAGAGAGAGAGAGAGAAAAGAATATTAAAACAAGGCTGAGAAAATGTCTGAAAAAAACACGGGAAAATACTTTAATTCTCATACTTTGCTGGCCGATTCGCTTCCAGTGACATTAGCAGAATTCCCAAAAAGCAAAAGAAGTCAGAGGAGCAGGAAGGGATCAGTGTGGCTGAACAGTCTAAACATCCCAGCACTGGCACAGGAAAAAGAAGGGAAAGAACAACAGAACAGATCTACTACCTATATCTGGAATGGAGCTTCACGCGCTGTTAAGTGTGTATCTATCGCTCCACTCAAAGAGAAAGAGGGAGTGAGAGAGATAGAGATGGAGAGACATACAGAGAGAGAGAGAGAGAGAGAGAGAGAGAGAGAGAGAGAGAGAGAAGAACAGAGAGATGGAGAGTGCTGAGGGGTTTGAATCTACTGCACAAATCGCCCACAAAGTGCTCAACCACGCATGTACCGTGCACACACACACACAAATATAAATACTTTCTTTTTTAGATCCACAATAAGCTATTGAGAGTTGAGAAGAAGAAAAAAACACTCACACAGATCCTGACACACAACCATAATGTGTACAGTGTTGTCGGCATCACAACTATTTCAGCCATCAGACATTTAACATCAGATTTTTAAGCCAATGCTATGCATGAGCGTGTTATTTTTACCCATGGACGTCTCCATCTCGAGTGTATATAGCGCTCCCACAACATTTTTTTTTTCCCAAAATAAGCTACAGTACATTCATGATGAAGCTTCCAAAATGGAAATGTGTGACAAACATCAGAGCCATGAGGCATTTTAGCTTTCAGGAGATAATTTGAAGCAGAGAACAAGAGGAAATGCATTGTAGTACAACAGAATGTTAGGGCCATTGTAGGAAAAAACAATTATTACGAAGCCGGGAGAGGGAGGGGAATATTCAGAGATTAAAGTCGTACATTTACGGGAAAAAACGTGGATATTTTCTGGGAATAAAGATACTGACGTATAATATGTAGATATTCTCGGAGATTAAAGTCGTACATTTACGTGAAAAAACACGTGTATATATATATATATATATATATATATATATATATATATATATATATATATATATTTACCATATATATTTACCATATATAAATTCCAATATTTATGTCTAAAAATACAGCCTCCTAATACGTCAAAAAATATCGTTAAAGGGGTGGTTCAGAATTTTGGATTTTAGTGGCAGGCTAGCATATGCCATTGACTTGCGCTAGCCTAGCACCAGTGAACTCTGCAACTGGAAGGACTGGATGAAACATGGTGAAAACGGTCTTCACTGATAAATATCACACTGGCTAACTTGGAAATAAGGTCCTATGTCCAAAATTCTGAACCACCCCTATAAGACGCTGACGTCAGCTGCCAATCAAATTAAGCTAATGTGTGTGTGTGTGTGTGTGTGTGTGTGTGTGTGTGTGTGTGTGGATTAAACAGTGTGAATGAACAACGCTAATCGCTGATCAAGTTAAGCTAGTGTTTTGCCCGCCGCTATACTTAGGACTCAAAGTGTCTCTAGTTTCTGTGGAATTATCTACAACCAATACAGCACTACAAAGAAATTAATTTGTAATTAGTTCCTGTTTTTTCTACATCTGTGCAATATTTGCATTTATTTCGGCTCTCGGGGCTTTTACATTGTATTGTTAGCCAGTGGTAAGTACCATTTAATAGATAGTGCTCTGACTCTTTGTAAAAGTTCTCCATAGTTCTTCTTCTTGGTTATATTTGATCCGATCCGAAGACCTGCGAAAACTCCGTAAACTCTACAGCTACGTCATCATGCCAACATACAGCCAATCACGTACTGTGACGTCTAGGGTTGGGTATCGATTGGATTTTTACGATTCCGATGCCGAACCGGTACTTTTAAAACGATTCCGATTCCTAAACCGATTCTTGAAAAACTGAAAAATTACATCAAAGAAAGGCTCTTTTATAGTTTTTTTTAAATTGAAAATTGAACAATATATTAACGTTTTAAAGTACTTAAATATATAAAAAGTAAACCTAAATCATCTAACACACAACTACAATCATTTTAGGCATTTTAAATGCACTAAAATCTAGCTAGCTAACGATAGACTAGCAGAGCAAGTGTAGTATGTTTACTAGTGATCACGTGCAGTGAATGGTTTAATATGCTTTTACGTCTGTTTTGGTGAGCCCAGAGGGAAAATATGGCATTTTAAAAGTAGCCTACATTTACGATAGCTAGCTAACGGTAGACTACAGAGAAAGTGTGATATTTTTACGTAATCTTCGGAGCGACAGAGGGAAAATACTTCAGTCGACACATTAAGTGGAACCGAAATGAGGAACAGAAATTTGCGTTCTAATCCGGTCCGACTCCTACCGGTTGCATAGGAACCGGTTCCATAGTGGAACCAGGTTTCGGTACCCAACCCAAGTGACGTCACCGACAAGCGCAGGGCCCGAGCAGTTCTGACCACCCGAGCACATCCGGTACCTGGACCGGTCTGCGGAACACACTCTGTTCTCAGTGTAGCAGCGCCTCCTTCTGGACCATCCTTTATTAGCAGATACCTTCTCAAACAGGGTAAGGAAATTAACTGTTATTCTTAATAGGTTAATAAACAATATAGCTTACAGATAAGCATTTCTTGTAACTTAATATTACAGTTAGGATACCATAATGTCCATGATGCTGCTGAGGATAATCCAGGATGTTGCCAGTGGAAGAACCGAGTAGGATTCTCAAATATTCTCGCCAGAAGTTTATTAAGTTTGTTATGTTCCTGGATATATCAACCCCCTCTCTTTCACAGAAGCAGCCATCAATATCAGCGTCTTAAATGAGAAGGACTGAGGATATTCTATATTTTTTATCATCAACAAATCGCATGAAAAGAACAAAACCAAAGATAATCTATCTTGTGTGTTTGTGTGTGTGTGTGTGTGTGTGTGTGTGTGTGTGTGTGTATCACAGCCTGATAGGTCTTTATCCACAAGTTTTTAAATTACTTTTCTCAGGGAGAGGGAAGTTTTTTCAAATACAGATGTCACTTTTACAATGGTGGCCTATGAGAAAGTGCTTATTTTGGAGGGATTTTTCATTGTAATGCCACAAGTGGCCACTGGACAAAAATTTGATTAAAGTCGTACATTTACGAGAAAAAATATTGGATTTACTGAGATTAAAGCCATAAATTTACAAAAAAGTAATTTAAATATTCCCTGAGATGAAAGTCGTAAATTTATGAGAAATTAACTTAGTCGAAAGGATTTTAAATCACTTTTCTCAGATAGAGGAAAGTTTTCCAAATATCAAAAGTCCATGGATTTAAAATTCAGAATAGAAAGAGTCATAACCGACCTTGTTTGCAGTTCGAGGTGTCCTGGCAGCAGTTTTATACATTTTACAATGGTGGCCTATGAAAAAAATGCATTTTTGGAGGGGCGGCGCGTTCACGGAAGGCTTGTATCATGTGGATGCGCTGACAGTTTTGTTGTCACTACACAGAATTCCTCATGGGGGAGACATAAACTACGCACTATAGCTTAAAACCATCAAACAATAATTTAGCTGCCCCCCTGCAGCAACACTGAGGACCCCCTAGGGGGTCACGGACCCCCTGTTGAAGATCTCTGCTGTAGAGCACTTGGAAGTGAGCCATGAACCCCTGTTTTCAAGAGGACAGGAGTTCGATTGTTTGGTCCCACCAGAGTTCGAATGAGCTTTCACACCGCCCCAAACGAACCGGACCATCCGAGGAAACGTTCAAGGGATCGGTTAAAACAGACCAGACAGCTCAGGTGTGAAAGCCCCCTTAGATACTTCCAGGTTATTTCACTGTTAGGAACTATCCTAAGCAAAAAAAGACTTCAAATGCAGCCTTGGTGTTTTCATGGGATTTGTTGACAATAATTACACAATAATGTCAGCCTTATCCTTAAAGAATCGATTATGATATTAAAATTGGCACTTTCCCAGCTCTACGCCCTGACACAGAAGCAGCATTTCACGCCTACGACCTGGTGTAACTAAAAAACTGCAGCTGGCGTAAAGGCCATTTCATGAGTTCAAAGCATGTGGCTCCTTAGCTACAGAGAAAGAATTATCTTTCTTAAGTGGAACTAAATGCATGCTTTGATTCAAATAATACACCAGTTGGCTGTTTCTGATTCCCAGCTGTATCGTAGCTGGCCATGCTTGGAGGAACGGCAACGTGAATGTTAAATGGTCTCCAATGACTTGGTGTCCAAACAAGGGTTAGAGGCTACTGCTGACCTTTAGCTTGAGAGCATACGGACATGATTAAGTCAACTGGTCTTTGAGATGGTTCATCTATTCTGTGTACATTCCCTTCAGGGATAAAGCTAGAGTTATTCTATATTTTCAGCCAAATCATCTGATTGGCTGTTGAAGACGAGAGTGAGGAAAACAAACAAACGGCTATGACAGGCACACACAAGGCTCCTTTCATTGTTCATCTCATCTGATCAATTTAATACACAGAGAGCTGTCAAAGCTGGTGTAAAATTATGTTAGAATGTTCCTTCTCAAAAACACAGGTTCGAACTATTTGAATAACTATTTTTGCACATTAGGTCCATAAGATGGCAAACGTAAAACGAGACATACCTACTTGTGTAGGTATATTTATTCCAAGAATAACATGTCTTGTAAAGATTATTTTTTGGGACTTTTCCACCTTTAATGGACAGGACAGCTAGATGAGAAAGGGGGGGAAGACATGCAGGAAATCGTCACAGGTCGGACTCGAACCCTGGGTCAAGGCATAAACCTCTATGTAAATGTGCGCCTGCTCTACCAACTGAGCCAACCCGGCCACAATAACATGTCTTTTAAAAGATCTCTACATACCTACACATTACAAAATAAACTAACGTTAATAAACTAATATCCTATACCATGATATTGAAATTAAAGACCGTAATAGACCTCTCTCTCACTCTCTCTCTGCACCACTCAACAATTAGCCCCCTAGCAAGCAAGCTAGCTTACTAGCCAGCCAGCCAGTCTCTAAATTAGTAAAATGTAACAACTTAATGTTTAATTCACACGCTCTTGTCAAATCGTAGGAAAGGACATTGCTATCGCCAGATGAGTGACAATTTTGTTTGGCTAATTTTCTGAAACCAGTGTATGATGAAGGCATGTTGGGTGGGTGGAATTAGCAAGCTAACGTTAGCTACCAAGCCAGCAGAAGGAAACTCTAAACATTACTCTCAAAAACCTTGAATATGTAATATTATAGGTTCCTTGTCAAACGTGAACAAATGTGCATTTGTTGGGGACTATCTTCTCTGCTTCTCTTCATAGTCATCAGATTCATCTACCAACCCTTATGGAGCTGGCTCAGGTTTGCCTCGGACCAGCTCTTAGTTATGCTGTTATAGGTCTAGACTGCCGGGGGACTTCCTTTGACACACTGAGCTTCTCTCGCCTCTCTCTTTCCATCTGTGTGCATTCATGCCACAGAAATGCTTGTTACTAACTTAGCTCTGGGGAGCTTATTCCCCGGAGTCCTTATGTTTTCTCGCCTCGCAGTTTTCCTTGGATTAGTGTGGCACCTAAATCATGGTTGCAGCTGCCGCAGTGGTCCTGCTTGGTGCCCTGCTACGAACTACTACAACTACTATTTCTATGTCACTGTTCCATTATCTTTATTGTGACTATAATTACCACTCTTCATCAGACCCCCAACCGGCACCATCAGACACCGCCTACCAAGAGCCTGGGTCTGTCCGAGGTTTCTTCCTAAAAGGAGTTTTAACTCGCCACTGTCACACTAAATGCTTGCTCTTGGGGGAATTACTGGAATTGTTGGGTCTGTAAATTATAGAGTGTGGTCTAGACCTACTCTATCTGTGAAGTGTCTTGACATAACTCTTGTTATGATTTGATACTATAAATAAAATTGAATTGAACTATTTTCAGCGGCGGATTAATCCACATTTGGTGCTCTAGTGAGCATTTGTGGCAGCAGGACGGTGTGTGTATGTGGGATTGAGTCAGAATAAACTACAGTGTGTGTGTGTGTGTGTGTGTGTGTGTGTGTGTGTGTGTGTGTGTGTGTGTGTGTGTGTTCATAGTGATGCAGGTGCAGGAACATGTCCGCCATTGTCCAACAGTGTGACTCATTGATGGGTTTTTATGATACATCATGATTTACACACACGATCCTTGTTAGTAGATACATTCATTGTTGGTTTGGGTCTGCACATGGGATTTGTTGACAGTGATTTTAATTTTACCATTTGATGTCCAAGGGTATTTTCACACATCTTCTAAAATTTACCTTTTAAGGGTTATTTGCATATAACTGATCCCTGTGTGTTTCATATCAAAATTTCCAGAACAAACTCAGCTTTCCGTATAGTGACGCCCACATGTTTTCTAGAGCAATGTGTAAAGAGATAATTTGACGCTAAAGCTGAAACGTTGATGTTCGCTTTATGAAAGTCCTCAGATCGCTTGTATGAATTGTTTCGGTGCTTGAAATGAGTTCACCAAAGTCATTAGGTTCACGAAGTACTGTAACATATGATCGAAGTTGTTCTAAAAAATGTCTAAAATTTTGATATATCGCTTTTTGAGTGCTGTCAAACATCGTCTTTTGTCCTCAGAGGATTACATTCAAGTCACGTGGAACCAGACGGCTATTTGGTGGAAGCTAATGGGGCTTCTCAAAACAATAAAAGCATTGCCAACATATTTATACCATTTAAAGCGAACACACTGGCAAAAGTATGTAGGATATAATGGAATATCAGAAAGGATTTTAGGCTATAAAAAGAATTGTTTACCAAGTACTTGGACTAAATACAACATTTTCTTGTACTACTCGATACATGCATGCTTTGTGTCGGAACAATGAAGGAGTTATTTAATCTTATGAAAGGACAATACAAATGTTAGATCTTGGTGAACGCAATTTAAGACTTTCTGAAGATAGACTTTTAAGACACCGCGGGTACCCTGTCTTATGTGTATAACAACTATTCAACATAAATTCACATATCATTCCAGTTAACCATATTTATAATGTTTACTGTCGGTTTACTTGGAGGTATGGTTATTCTTCTGGGGATTCTCCACGCTGCAGGAGACCAGCGTTAGAGCGTCACATATGTGATTATGATAAATAACGTGCAAATAATTTGCCCCATGGGACACGGGGAACAAAGAGCCTGCGAGGTACAAACAGAGCAGAACTGAAAGAGGTGCAGTCAGCGGCAGAAACAGCAGCAAATATACAGGACGTCAGCATAAAGAGTGAAGGTGGCGGAGGAGCACTTAAGGTTCTGTGAGCTCGGTGGTAGCTGTCAGATAACACAGGAAAACATGATGACTGAACGTGTTCAGCCAGAAGTCTATTTCTTAACCTTTCATCCTGGACTATACACACCTACCCATGGCACATACTATATGTTTTTTGCACATTCTGCACTCAATCCATTCAGCCTCTTTTTTTCTTCCTTCTTTGTGGAGTAGTCTGAATGAATCGATCAAACAAAGTGTAAACATGTTGCAATTTAAAGATGAAAGAGATAAAGATTTTTTTTTGTGGGGGGGGGGGTTTATGGCCTTTAATTGATAGGATAGCTAGAAGACAGGAAAGGGGAGGGGGGGGGGCGGACATGCAGCAAAGGATTCTCTCTCTCTCTCTCCCTCTCCCTCTCTCTCTCCCTCTCTCTCTCTTCTCCTCCCTCTCCCTCCCTCTCTCCCTCTCTCTCTCTCTCTCTCTCTCTCTCTCTCTCTCTCTCTCTCTCTCTCTCCTCCCTTGCTACTTATTTGGAATACCGACAGTACAATACTAGGAAAGTGTTTAGTTAGTTATCTATCTATCTATCTATCTATCTATCTATCTATCTATCTATCTAGTTAAAATGTGTCTAAATAATTTTAAAATGGATGGGCCATGTAAGCAGCCAGACACAAAAATAAACAATTCATTCATTCATTCATAAAAAAAAGCATTTTGTAATTGTAAATGTATAGTGTATAGTTTGTTTTTTTAAATCACAATTCAATATGTCTTGATAATATATCGGTATGCTATACTTTTCTGCTGCCTCTTTATAGGCTCCACACAGTAACACAATGTTGGTTCACATTTCTCCCGCTTTTTAAAAAAAAAAGGTTTTGACAGAACAAGCTTAACTATATTAAAATAGTACCAGGTCAATCCAATAGTGGTATGTGCTCTCATTCACATTACAAACACACACACACACACACACACACACACACACACACACACACACACACACACACACACACACACACACACACACACACACACACACACACACACACACACACACACATCTGTTCTTATCAAGTACAGAAACACAGACACCCTCTCCCGGTGCTCACCTGGTTGTATAGGGCACAGATGTGGAGAGCAGCGTTTCCCGAGGCATTCTGGGCGCTCATGTCTGCGCCATAGAACAGCAGATGCTCCAGGTGCTGCACGTGGCCGTGACGGCAAGCCTGCAACACACACACACACACACACACACACACACACACACACACAGTAGTTGTCAGATGAAGCCTTCCACTGCATAGCAGTTGCAGTAACAGGCCTGTACCACTAGATGTCAGTGTGCTGCAGAGGAGATGAGAAGCAGCCATACCCTCAGTTTGACCCAGTCCTCAAACAGATGGGAGGATAGATGAGTGTGTGCAGCGAAAGCTCAAAGAAATGCACAGTTGCATGATTGAATTTGTCAAGGCAGAGTGTAAAAAAAAAACAGTCCAGGCTGAGCAGGAAGCTGTTGCTTTTATCATGGGGGGGCATTTTGAAATGGCCTCTTTACACTAGAGCTGCAAAGACTACTAGAATAACTGATTAGTTGTCAACTATTAAATCAATCGGAAAGCATTTAGATAATCGCTGAATCCTTTGTCATTTTTATGAAAAAAAGTAAAAAGTTCTCTGATGTCAGCTTGTTAAATATGAATATTGTTCTAGTGTCTTCTCTCCTCTGTGACAGTAAACTGAATATCTTTGAGTTGTGGACAAAACAAGACATTTGAGGACGTCTTCTTGGGCTTTTTGGGAAAACACTGAAACACATTTTAGAGACCACATAACTAATCAATTATTTGAGAAAGTAATTGACATATTAATTGACAATTAAAATAATCGTTAGTTGCAGCACTACGACCCAACCTTGAACTCTGAACTATCACCAGCCTGTCTGTTGTTCACTGTCCTGCCTGACAGCTGATTGTTATCAAGTCTGAAGGGGGACAGATGGAGGAAGGCAGAGATTTTGCTACTCGACAGCGAGAGACATATGAGCAATGTGATGAAGCCGATGGGTTTGAACACACGCAAATACACACAACACTGTGTGGAGACGCTCACAGTTTGTCACTGCTGCAGGGTGGCTCTCCTTAAACGGCTTGATCTACCTCAACGGGTAACAGCTGCCGAGGCAGCCGGGGGGGCTGCTGTGTGTGTTTTAGCAATGCTTTCCTCAATACCAGCTGGTCCAGGTAACCAAACAGCCTGTGTGTGTGTGTGTGTGTGTGTGTGTGTGTTTCTGGCGAATCTAGTGATATGTAGGGCTGTCCCGAACACATTTTTTGTGCTTCAAAGCGAATAGTCTCGCATAGCCAGACCTTCCTCCACAGAGCTGCTGAAAAACGTGCTCTGGTTTATTGGCATCTCTTTAAACCAATCACAATTGTCTTTGGCGGTGCTAAGTGCCCGACGGAGCCATGGTGCCTCTGCAAAATAGCCTTGTGAAGGAACTTGTTTTGGTGGAACATGTGTACGTTCAAAAGTAGTTTTAGTCGTGCAACAGAAAACTCAGATTTGACAGATAGTCTAGCTAGCTGTCTGGATTTACCCTGCAGAGATCTGAGGAGCAGTTAACCATAGTCCTCAGAAATCCACCAGAGGTTAGAACGCCAACACAAAGAAAGAGGAAGGTAATGGACATCCGGCCGAAATGAGGGACATCCGGCGGAATTTCCAGAAGCAGCTGTGTCTGTGTGTGTGTGTGTTTGTGTGTGTTTACCTGGTGAACTTCATGCCAGCCGTTCTCGTCCTGGCAGCAGACGGAGGCGTGGTGGTTGAGCAGGAGCTCGCAGCAGCCCGGGTCTCCTCCCACCATCACGCTGTGATACAGAGGAGTCAGACCACGGCTGTCCTTGTAGTCCGGAGAAGCTCCCAACTCCAGCAGGGTCTGTGTGTGTGTGAGTGTGTGAGAGTGAGTGTGTGTGTGTGCGAGAATATGTGTGTTAAGGTGTGTGTGTGTGTGTGTGTGTGTGTGTGTGTGTAAGAGAGAGAGAGGGGGGGGGGTGAAGGGTCAAAAACATATGATCCATGAATTATTAAGCAAGGCGGGTCATCAAATGCATAAAATATCAAAGCTCATCACACTTTTGTTTTAAAGTTTTATAAGCTTTGATATTTTATTGAAGATAAAACAAAAGAAGAAAACTGCAATTATTAAATTGTATGTTCATAGAAGTGCACTGTAGGATTGATTTAAAAGATTAATCTGATATTGCTCGGACGGCATATTAGGGCTGGGAATCACCAGAGGCCCCACGATACCATATTCTCACGATACTTGAGTATCATGTCATGATACAAACATATTGCGATATCCTGTGGTATATTGAAATTTAATACCGTTTTTCCAACTTCAATTTTTGTCCCCAAAGGAAAAACTTCACATCTGGTTTTATCTAAAAGGATACATTTCTCTGTGTTCATCTCACTCAACTGCGCCATCTGGTGGACTGAAAAACCAAATGATGTTATTATTCTAGTACCAAAAAGTTAAATTCTCATGTATGATTTATATAATAAAAGATCGATACTTGGCATCCGTGTATCAATAAAGTTTTGCCAGGGAACATATCGCGATACAATGCTGTATCGGTATAAAGATTTGTGCCTTAATGTGTAATGTTGTAATTTCTTTTTGTTTTATAAAATATATGGCATAGGAAAAAGTACCGTTTAGGAACCGGTATCAAAGTCACGGTATTGGTATAGGTACCGGTATCAACATTTCTTGAACAATACCAAGCCCTCTTGGCATGTGTGTGTGTGTGTGTGTGTGTGTGTGTGTGTGTGTGTGTGTGGTAGAGCGAGTGAGAGAATGACGGGGATCTTTGGAGCGAGTACCGACTCCGGCAGTGGAGACGGAGAAACAAAGTGTCTCCCCTTTGCTTTCCGACCGTGGTCAGAAAATGCATTTAATACATCGGGCACATTCCTTAATAGAATAAGAATGTGCCTGATGTATTAAAGGCATTTTAAAAAAAAATTCTCTTACAGACGAGTGCCTTGGGTTCTTCCCTGACGTCTGTTGGATTTGTCCACGCCCCCTACCAATGAGCACTGTCTTTCGATCACTAACACTGGATCCAAAAAGATCTCCAATCTCTTCCGTTCTTCATTCGTTACATGTAGCAACTTTAAGCAGGTGTGGAGAGAAGAGAACGGAGGAGAGCTCCTGTCTTTACCGTGAGTGAAACGAGGTTCCTGGAGCGCGCGGCTTTGTGGAGGGCAGTCGTGCCATCTTTGGCTCTGAAGTCCAGGTGAGCTCCGCCCGTCTTCAGCACCTTGATCAACTCCACCATGTTGTCCAGGTGAGCTGCCAATGTCAGAGGACTCTCTGGAAAAACAAGTCACACACAGAACATCGTTCGTTAAAGTGACAATCCCGTTCATTTTCTCAGTGAGGATTTTGATTAATAGCCATAATGTCTAAGCCACATGTGTCAAACTCAAGGCCTGAGTGCCAAATTTTGCTTTTGCAAATTTTGATCTGGCCCGCATAATAGTTTCAGTCCACAATAGGCTTTGGCCCGCCTAGTTGTGCGTCAGGAAACTGTTTTTCAAACTGTAATATGCAGCACTTAAAGCAGAATTTGGCAGATTTATAGACTTTGACACTAATACATTCCCACAGAAGCAGAGAGTTTTCATATTCAGGCAGTGAAACAGGTTGTTGTGAGTCGGCTGTGTGGTAGCTGCTTTTGAAAAGTTATTGTTTTGCTTGATTTGCTAAATTCTATGATGGCTGAGGAACTTTTTTAGGGCTTTATGTCGACCAAATGTAAGTGGGAAGGCGATATCAGACATGCAATAAAACATTTGGAAAATGGCGAAAAAGGCAAAAGATACAAGACCGTGTACAGACACCAACATTGACTTAAATGGTTGAAGCTCGCTCTAGCCGTTTGCGGTTTAGCGGGTACGGCAAACATTTCCATGGTAACAGCGAATTGGACCTATCAGAGACATTGCTGTTACGCTTAGGATTGTGGGTAGTGTACGTTTTCTCCATAAGAACGCGGATAAAACATGTTTTTCTTCAAGGTTGATTTCATACAGACTTCTAGCTTCTATAGGAGCAGAAACTTTCGTTTCACAACCACGGAGCTCGTGGTCAGTCTACCTTGGATGGTTTAGACATTATAGCTGATAATCAGAATCCTTATGGAGAAAATTAATGGGATTTTTACTTCCGGAACCACACTGTAGAGCTCTATTGAAATTGGGTATCGAATGACGAGGCATTCTTCGATACTCGATACTTCAGAAGCAATTTGGTCGGTGCCTAAAAAGTATTATCCAGCCCTATTTGTTCAAGGCTTAAAACTGTTTTATATAAGCATTTAATGAAACATCAATGGAGATACTGAATGGGGGGAATCACTTCTGGAACCAGAGCCATTCAAAAAGTGGGCAGTCACTGTTGAGCTCTATTATAGAGCAGGTAAAGAACAAGAAACATACCCAGCAGAACCCAGATGATTAAAACATATCCAGCAGGGTTGCTTCATATAGTTTAAGAAATGTGTTATTTCCCAATAGGAGCTAAAAAAAGCAAATTTTTATTTGTTTCTCACGGGGAATCACAAGCTCATAAACATACTACGACGAGACAGTGATCTGAATCACAGTAACAGCAGTAAACAGACGACTCCAGGGACTGACAAACCAACAGGGAAAAGAAAGAGAAGTGTGCTCACATTTTTCCATTTGTTTAGTTTAAGTTCACACTGAACAATTACAGGTAAAGTACAGTTTTTACCCATCAAAAGGACTTTTTGGGGAATAAATTACCAAAATTGAGGGTCTAGGGATGGCGTCTAGAGGCTGCCGTATGCTAAATTCCAAACTTGTGATTGTGATTTTGTGCTACAGTATATGGAGAACATCGACGTGGGATTGCACTACCTGAATGAATGAGTTTGAGTCTATATAGACAAATCTGACTTCAGTTTTCTGTAGCCTCGGCTCAGCATAGACTTCTGCTATGCTAACCGACTGTAGTTATTTTCAAAAGTAATGTATTGTTGTTGCAAGTATTTACAGTATGCAAAGTCTAGTGAGAAGAGCAAAGGGCCAGATTATATCCAGCTCATGGCCATTTTGTCAAGCTGAATTTCCAAACATGATGACGCACATTTGTCTTTTCTTCTGGTCGGTAATGTAAGCCTAACTCCGGTGTACTGTTGATGGCATGCTTCAAAAACTATTGTCACTCAAATAATTGTCAAAAATCCACCACTTTAAGTTGGATATGTCAATCTGTTTATTCTTACATAGTCTATATCGAAGACGTTGTACTTCCGGGATTGTTCAGCTGCCGCCAGAAATTCCGCCTGAAGTCTCTCATTTCGGCCAGATGTCCGTTACCTTCCTCTTTCTTTGTGTTGGCGTTCTAACCTCCGGTGGATTTCCGAGGACTATGGTTAACTGCTCCTCAGATCTCTGCAGGGTAAATCCAGACAGCTAGCTAGACTATCTGTCCAATCTGAGTTTTCTGTTGCACGACTAAAACTACTTTTGAACGTACACGTTCCACCAAAACAAGTTCCTTCATGAGGCTATTTTGCAGAGGTGCCGTCATTGTGTTTGGGGCTTAGCACCGCCCAAGACGATTGTGATTGATTTAAAGAAATGCCAATGAACCGGAGCATGTTTTTCTCCCATCCAGGAATGCTGTGTGGACTAGCCAGACCTTCCTCCACAGCGCTGTGGAGGAAGGTCTGGCTATGCAAGACTAATTTTTACATAACAAAACTAATCAAACAAAATAACTCAAACAGCACGTTCTACGGTTTCCACTGTTCTACTTTCGCGGTCAAAAAAATGTTGACCTGTTGCAATTAGTCCAGACTTAAATAAACTTTGGCTACCCCCAGCGTCACACACTGGTTGCCAATGAAATGGCTCCTACACATGACTCCAAGCTGTATCATGTACTTTATAAAAAAAGATTTATTCTGAGGTCTTTTCCTTCACTTGAAGGAAGCCTGAGACTCATTTTCAGTCTCTTCGCTGCAGGTAAGTGGTCGGCATTCAAGTTTGAATGACGCAGTACTCGCCTGCTGAAAACGGAGCTCCAGAATTCAAAATAAACTGCTCCAAATAAAGTGTTCCTGTGAATGATAAATGGCGTTGGCCTCGAGACGAATCTGTATCCTGCTCAGCAGGAATGAAGACAGATAAAGAATGAGTATGTAACAGAAAACTTAAACTTAAACACACCATTCTGCTCTTTATATGGGATTTCACAGGTTTTCTTTTTAGTACATGTCACTGTTCAGGTGTTGTTGCCTCTTTATGCACTGATGTTATCCTGGCGGATTAAAGCAGGTCAATTGTCTGTCACAGCTAATTAGCGTAATACAAACACTCTGCTGTGATTAAGACATCATTGGAAATGCCAGTCTAAATGAGGTCCTCAAAACAAGGCACTCAGAGACAATTGATGTGTCCTGATTTCACTATGTCCTACTATACAGAATTGTTTTTACATTATACAAGAAATCAACGTACTTATCTGTTTAATACTCGCAGGTTGTGTGATACAGCTTCAGATACAGATGGATCTTCTTGTGGGCTGCATGTAGACACTATAGCGCTCGCAAGGGTATTAAATTAGTACTTTGGCAATTTCTTCATTGCTTATTTAATTTGAAAACTCCCTCTTGTGGATGTGAGAAGATTGACTGAAAACAGTAAAACAGGGATTCAACCACAGACTAAAAATAGTGGACGTAGCATCCGTTACGTCACCCATTGGTTTGTGGACTGTCGTTTTGAAGTTCCGCAATTCGGCTGTCGCCATCTTGGTTTTTCGAAACCGAACGTGACGATTTTTAACAAGAGTAAAACACAGAAAATCTGCAAACTTTCCCTTAAGTTACCAGCTGACACTAGCGGTAGGTAGCTAGCTAGCTTGGTTGGCAGAACAAGACATATTAGGCGACCAAAATGTTCCAATTAACTTTGATCAAGTGAAAACACACAGTGAGAGGGTCAACGTTTAAGATGAAAACACGGACAACATCCAAAAACAAGTTGAGGTCTGTTTTAATGTCTCCAGTGTTAGCATGGTTAGCATCGCTAAGCCTCTGTCCTGATCAACAGGTCCTAAAACATCCCCTGCTTTATCCTCTATTTTAAAATAAATGGGACCATCATTTACTAAATGAACATCATGCACAATATATCGTTTTTTTTTTAAATCGCCATCGCAATATCAACAAGCGCAATATACATATTGCAAAAGGCTGCAACATATCGTGATAGACACTACGAGATTTTTTGTGTTAGTTGAAAGAAAATATCAGTAAAAAACTGCAAATGTAAATATAACTGTTTATATATCGCAAGTAATATCGTTATCGTGATATTCAACAACGTTATCGCATATGGCACATTTTCCTCACATCGTGCAGCCCTATGAAACTAGCAACCCTAAACTCATTATGAAAATGTTTACTAAGGTGATAAATCAAGTGAGAAGTAGGCTCATTGTCTCATAGACTTCTATAGAAACAGACTTCTTTTTGGAGGTTTATCGGTGTTTTAAGCCCCCAACGTCTGCCTGGAAGGCACTAGGATTAGGCAATGGTTATGGTTATGGTTAAGGTTAGGGTTAGGTGCCTTGAAGTCAACGGTCGCAGAGCTGCATGGAAGGAGACGTTGGGGGCTTAAAACACCAACGAGCTTTTTGGAGTCGCCCCCTGCTGGAAGTTAGAGAGAACGCAGCTTTAAGGAGCTTCAGCATTGGCTTCACTTTCAGACCCGGAAGCTTCGTCCATTATTTTTAGAGTCTTTGGATAAAACTGAACATATACAAAAAGGAAATTAAGGAAATTAAATCTCCAGGTTTGTTGTGACAGCTTTGGCAATTTTCAATAGTCATTTTGTCACATTGTATGCGTATGAATGACGAGTGGCTTCTTCTGAAAGGGATGGAAATGAGCCTTGATTCCTCCATCTGTGCTGACTGTGTGCAAACATGAGCAAACGGAAGAAAGAGGAGTGTGTTCATATTGTTAGTCACAACGAAGAGCTTTTGCCGGACGGCTGTCATCAATATCTGAGTAACAAGGGTCCTCATCTGCAGAGAAGCTTTTTCTCTTCAGCAATAAGGCATTCATTTAACAACAGCTCTCAAAGCCCATTAAGATAACCTCAATTCTCTGCTTAATAACGCTTTCTTTATTTGCCTCAATAGACCAGTATTTTTCTGGCCAATCTCCATCCACTCAACCCTGGCTGTGTTAAGAGCACCTACACTGCTGAGATGCCCTTGACATATTCATTAAACGATCATAAATAAACATAATTGTCAACCTTAATACTCAGGTAAACAAATGATTGCAATGAGCTTTTAAATACAGGCTACTTTAGATGAGTGGTACAATTTATTTTGAATTCGGGCAGTGGTAATTCCCTTATCCCAACACAGCAAGCAAAAAACAAACAGTTGTACTAAAAGGACAATTTCCAGAAAGGATTATTTATTTTGTTCTTTCTAAAGAAATCACAGCCTTCTCACACTACAGGTGACCGAGCTTTTAATCAGTCGCTCCTAGACTGAGGAACGCTTTGCCTCATGTTTTAAGAGTGACGGCCTCTGTTGAAACCTTTAAAGAGCAGCTAAAAACGTTTTAGTCATTTATTCGTTTAACAACATTGTTGACTATATTACTATGTATCGTATGCTATCGATTTGTTTGAATGTATTCATTTATTTGGCCTGTGAAGCACTCCGTGACCGTCTGTGATAGGTGCTATATACTGTAAATGTAAAATTTACATTCTTACTTTCTCACACAGTGCTGTTGACAGGTCCTCATTGGCTGATTAATGTCCCCATGTGTCAGTTCAGCTTGGCTCTCACTAATACGAGCAATCCAGAAGCTCTTAAGGCCCTGACACACCAACCTGATTATCGGCCGTCGGACAGTCTGGCGAGGTCGGTGACTCGAGTCTGTTCAGTGTGTTCTGTGCCATCGTCAGTCAGAGGAGCCGTTGGCCTTCATTTGGGCCGATTTGACTTGTTGAATCGGAAGGCGGGCAGTCGGACTCAATGACCAATCTGATTGGTAGAGTGCTAACCCGGAAATGACGAGCGGGATGAACGTGACAACGCCTCTCAAAATCTGACGAAAATCTTTTAAACTGACCTTTGTCGATCTGAAATGAAGACAGATTCAGCAACTGCACGGCCTATTTCTCTCTTAAAATGTTTTCAGAAACACGTTTCAGTGAACTATTTTCGTAAAATATGAGGTCGTATTCCGAACGAGCCGCCATTATGAAATTCGGGAGAAGCCAGAGCCACGTGACACGTTCGACTGCCTTTGCTGCCGAAGGTCGGCCGTCGGGTTGGTGTGTCAGAGCCTTTGAAACAGACTCCCAACTCGTCCTGCCTGCTGTGTTTTAACCACAAGTCTTGAGAGTTTTCTGTCAATCCTATGGATTATGGACGCGTTATTATTAATATAGTCGATATCGACGACGTTCCACTTCCTGGATTGTTCAGGTGCTGCTGGAAAATTCCGCCGGATGTCAGAAAGGACTGGCAAAGCGAGACTATTATGAATCCCACTTCTTTTCTTAAAGACACAGTGCGAAGCATTCAAGGGCTAGGAATGGCCAGGTGTCCACGATTGCGCGTTCAGGGTCTATCCCCTGACATAGTGGTTTCCAAAGTGGGACTAAGAGCCTGAGTCTGTCTGAGGTTTCTGCCTGTTTATGGGACGTTTTTCCTCACCACATGTTTGCTCTTGGGGTGAAATTATAGAGTGTGGTCTAGACCTACTCTATCTGTAAAGTGTCCTGAGATAATTCCTGTTATGAGTTGACACTATAAATTAAATTGTATTATATTTAATTTAAAATGGGGTCTTTGAACATAGACCTAGAACATATTCACATTTAAGAAGCTGGAATCAGAAAATATATATATTTTTTTCTAACAAAATGACTCAAACCGATTAATTGATTAACAAAATAGTTGGCGATTGATTTAATAGACAACTCATTGACAACTCATCGATTGATCTTACATGTATTCTTAGATCTAATCTCATTCTCTCCTCTAAGTCAAATTTAAATTCTCTCTTTAGCAGATGTTTAAGAGGCAGATATCTCATACATGGGTACATGAACCGATACTACCAGAATGGTAGCATGGCCTGATACCAAAAATGTGTAAGTGAAAATATATTTTTTTGTAATTTGGGTGAATTAACACTTTAAAACAGAGGGAGCTCACAGCCTGTTCTCCATTCCAGCCCTAGTTGAAGGCAGCAGTGTAAACATGTTTGGCTTTGTTGCCAGATATAAAAAGCCCCGCTAAATACCACTGATGTGCACTCAAAAATATACCACTGTTTGTTGTCCTGTGGGCCGCAGTGAAGGCTTTTGTTTGTGTAAGTATCTTCCAGGTGTGAGCATGCGAGTTGTGTACCAGAGATTCCTGCAGGGATGTGTGTGTTCAGTCAGCCCGCTGCAAACAGAGTAAATAGAGCTATTGTAGCCAAAGAATTGAGCAACCAGAGCTGGGAGTAATGAGCTGTGTCCTAATGTCGATGTGTTCTCAACACAGCTCACAAATGTTCCATAAACACAAAGTGAGCAGGTGTTTTCCGTGCAACGCTATAGGCTAGGATAATAGTTACAAGGCCTCCCAGGCCTAGTTGTAGGCAGAGAGTCTAGTGTCTGGGGAGAACGCAACCCGGCAAGAATAAGAATGTATTATCTCCAAACGTGCACATCCACTCATGTGTACACTTGACTTTATTTGCTCTGGAGCACGTGGTTAACATCGGATATTATTGCTAGTTAAACAGGAAATAATTCCATCAGGAGGAACACATTCATCTTTCTCAACAGTAGCGTGATAAAACAGAGAGCTCACGTAGTGGTGCACGATATATCGGCCGCCGATATAATATCAAGGCCTAACCCTAAAGTACTTGGCAGTTACAGTACTTAGTTACTGTACTTACAGTTCAGAAGACTGCAAAAGCCAGTGTCTGTTCAGTCCAGTTTGTTCTGGCTCCATTTTCACATTTTACCTTTTTTAATACTTTTGGCTTTGGCCATTTAAGGCCTACTACTGTACTTTAAAGTTATGAACTGTTGTACAATGTTCACAGAATACAGTGACTTGGTCTCAAGTGAGTTAGATGTTTATTGAGAATACTCAGGGTTGGCTTATTCATAGTGTGAATTTAGGACACTATCCTTTATAAAAATTTAGTTTTATATAAATATTTATTTTTTCTTCTGAAAATCTGATGACTTTGATGATTTTGCACACAGGTAAAGGTGCCCAATATCAGTCATTTCTGAAAATAAATCACAAAAGTAAAAAAAAAAAAAAATGCGTTCTTTATTTGATTATCATAAAAATATGTTTTCTATACAGAGATATCGACATCGGTAAATATCGGTATTGGCCATAACAGCAATATTAATATCTGTTATCGGTATCGGCCACAATTTTCACATCGGTGCATCACTAAGTTCATGCATGTGTTCTGTGGCTGTCCAAAAGCAGGTGGAAGGAAGTTTTATTAATGGTAATTGAGGGAAAATGTAAAAATATGTATCCGTTTTGGAGAATACTCTGGTGTAGGAAGAACACATGCGGGTATCCTAGGGATGCCCCCTCTTAGATCGATCTCTTTAGTCAATTAGACTTTTTGTATGCTTTTTTCATGCTGAATGACATTTCCAAATATGTTATGAGCACATCTCTGGTAAAGACAAGATTTAAAGTGGTGCATTTGCATGATTCTTTGTGGAGGAACTCAGTTTTACAGATCTGTCGATTAAATCAACTAATCGATTAGTCGACAAAATCCTATATGTGTTCGTCGACTAAGAATTTCTTTAATCGAGGACAGCCCTAGGGCATACACACAAGTACAAACTCACATTTAATTACAGTACTTTTTATTTTTTGGAATGAAGTTGTGCTAGTAAAGGGAAGGTTTGCTGGCAGTGGTTTGAGTGGGGCTTACCTGGAACTGCGACCTCAGCTAACTCCGTCAGCAGCTCCACACAAGAGACCAGCCCCGTCTACGGCTGTTGATGGTGTCTCAATCAAGTTTTTGTTATTAGTGGTAAGCTGGCAATAAAATGCGTTCTGGCTTCAAGGCCACAGTCAAAAGTGCTCAAAAATCAAATGTCTCTTCAGTGTCGAGAGCTACACACAACATCCGTGATTCCGTGACAAGAGTCTCTCATCAGCTCGCTGAGACTCAATCTTCTTATTAACTCTGAGGTTAATTGATAAGCCCCGGTCACTACCAGCCAGCCAAAAACAGAAGAAGGAAGTACCAAAGGCTACTAAAAGAGCACACTGCTCACCCTAACAAACCATGTGCCATTGATATTCAGTTTTACATCTGAAGTCTTTGTGTGTTTGGTGTATATGCTTGTATGCAGAGTTTTGCCTTACCACCGGTCTCACTGTCATGGTAGTTGGGGTCGAAGCCTCTCTCCAACATCTTAGACACTTTGTCCACCTGATTATGCTGGATGAGGTCCATGAACTTCCTCAGATTGGCCTGCACAACCAGAGAAGAGAGCTTTATTACAGTGAGAAGAAAGAACAAATGGTGGTGGGTGTGAGAGAGAGAAAGGCAGGATAGAGGATCAGAGATGTCAAAAGACTGAAATAGAAGTTGAGATAGAGGAAGGTGTAGAGGGGTCAAACACAACTGAGAGTGAAAAGTGGAAGCGTTTAGCAATTCAGTGTGAAAAAGGGAGATTCACCGTTAAAGATGGAGGAATGTAAGGTCGAATAAAAGGCGAGTGACACCAGGAAGCAGAGGAAGAGAAGATGACCGAATTCAGAGCGTGTCGATTATTGGGGAGTGGAATGGCTGCTCCTTTCTGTTCTGTTCCTGTCTGCTTTCTTTCCAGGCCGCATGATAAAAATAGATAAGAGAGCAGCTCCCCGAAGGAGAGGAGAAAATGAGGAATGAAGAGTGAGAAAGCAGAAGAAGAAAAAGCCAATGCGTAGCAATAAAAGAATAGACTGAGAAGAGAGGCACAGGAATAAATGAAGAGTAAAAAGGGAGGCATATGGAGTGGGAGTACAGATGTCCTCATCATATCTTGTCGCCCCAGATCTGAATCCAAGTGCCTCAGCCCATATACAGGAGAGGATTTCATTTCTTATTATAATTTACGTTTCTTCCAACCATATAGAGCTGTACAGTACTCAATTAGTGCATTTGTGACAGCGAGCACTCTCGCAGAAACAAATAATCAAAAATGGATCAGGCGTAATTTAGCCAATACCAACAAAAAGAAAGAAAAATATGCCTGACTGGGCTCTATTCCGATCCTGCATATCAGTTTGAGACATCCCTTACTTTCTAGAGTATCCAACGTGATCTCATGGGAAGGCGTATAAGTAACATATCACTTTTAAGGACATCTTGCGTGTCATGTCTAGCGTTGGGTACTGAAACCAGCTGCAACTTTGGCACCGGTTCCTAAACGCCGGTGTCTACCAGTCGGAATGACAACGCAGTTTTCGGTGCGCTGCACTCTGGTTCTCCGAAACGGACTTTACAGGCAACGGAAGCATCGCTGCAAGTGACACTAGTTAACATTACACTTGGCAGCAGGTAACGTTAGCCTACCGTTAGCTAGTAGCTGGAAACAAGGTTAAAATGCTGACAGCTAAACAGGCTAACGTGTGGCTGTTGTTCATTGGAAAGGATTCCAACAGCGGGACGTCCAACGGTCTGCAGCTAAAGACACAGAGGAGACTAGCTGACCTTTGAGACACTGTGGACACTGCCGGAGAAACAACACCGATGGGACTTAATGATGCATTCGATTACGCCTCGTAGGCTCATGGTGCATTCAAGTGAAACTCGAGCCCAGCTGAGCCCCGAATGTTTACAACACGTGGCTCCGCCCCTGTTGACAATGGATCAAGATATTTGGAGCCCAGAGCAATCCATCAAAAATCCCTGTATCGGTCCTGATCCTGGTCCTGTGAATCTGCTCGGAAATTCACTGGTGCTTTTTAATTGCCTTCAAAAGTCATCAACACCCGCATTATTATCAGCTTGTATTACCTTAATATTTCATGTTATCATTGGTTTACTACCTAATAGTTTAACAGCTAAAGTCTCTGCATCAAAAATGATTTTAACTGGCTGGCTGTGAAACCAAAAAAGATTGAGCACAGTTACTGAGTGCTTGTGTTCAGATATCAACCACGATGAGTCACTGCCTGTTCAATATCTGGAAATGTCAAGGGTTCACGTACATGGCCCTGTGTTTTCATGCAATGTTTTATTTAATATAGCTGATATGTCCCGTGTGTGTGTGTGTGTGTGTGTGTGTGTGTGTGTGTCTGCGGGCCTGGTGAATCAGAGACTGGAGGATGATGCCCTCTCCCTCTCCCTCTCCCTCTCCCTCGTTGCTGAAACAGGTTGGGAGGCTGGCGATTGATTGGCTGTCTCTGTGTGAGCTTGAGCCAACCACAGAGCACCAGACGGTCGGCAAACAGGATTAGCTCCGCAAAGTCAGGCAAAGAAATAAGAAAGAAGACTCTGTGGTAGAATAAAATATAATGGAAGAGCCACATTTTCTTTTTTTTATTATTTTTTGGGGCTGTCCTTTAATGGACAGGCCAGGTGAGAAAGGGGAGAGAGAGGGGGAAGACATGCAGGAAATCGTCACTAGTCGGAGTCGAACCCTGGACCTCTGCGTCGAGGCATAAACCTCTAAATATACGTGCGCCTGCTCTACCCACTGATCCAAACCTGCCACAATGAAGAGCCACATTTTCTGACTAATAACTTAGTGTCTGTGTTCTCACACATCTCACATTGACAAAACATGTTTTTCCTCTTTGCCTTTTTCATTTTTCATTCTCCTTCCTTTCTCTCTCCAGTCCTCTGTTTGGAATTAGAGCAGCTGTCAGACAGTTTCCCAGTGTGCCGGTAACAGAGAGCTGCCAGAGACACTTATGCTTTGGCTGCACTTCAGCACTACAGTAGCTATGGGACAGCAGCCCAGAGCTAGCCTTACACAACGACGAAGAGGCTAAAAATCTTTAGTTTACAGTAGATATTTACTTCAAATCATAAGGGGGAAACAGAGATAAAGCAAGGGAAGAGGCTTCTGTTGGGACTGGCAGGAAATACAGAGACTCCTTCTGAGCTGTATGCAAACGTACAGATCACAGAGGAACAGGAAAGCTCCAATTAAGCCCAAATTCAGTGTGTTTACATGCAGTTTAAAAACCCAGTTATATTCCCTTTAGTAGTCTATATCGACAATGTTACATTTCCGGGATTGTTCTGGTGCCGCCGGAAATGTCCCTCATTTTCGGTAGGGTTGATTCTGATTCCAATTCCGATTCTTCCTTTCGATTCCGGGTCTTACTGATTCTCGATTCTGATTCTTTGAGGGGTGGAGTTGAAACGGGTCACGTGACTATTTTCACAAATAAGAGGAAAGTTGTATTTTGATTCAATGGTGGTTTGCAGTTTTACAGCTTTTTCAACGTAAAGTAAAGTCACTCTAGAGCGCCGCTTACTGTGCTCCAAGGCTGCAACACAACATGCGCCTGGCCGCTACGGAAACCAAAACTTGCGCATGTTAAATTTGGAAGCCATGATCAGATTTGAAACCAAGTCCTCCAAACTATTCCAATAAAGAAATGATTCTACTGGAATCGTAATTTTTGAAACGATTCCAAGTAGGAATCGGTTCTCGATGCCCAACCCTAATTTTCGGCCAGATGTCCGTCACCTTCCTCTGTCTTTGTGTTGCCGTTGTAACCTCCGGTGGATTTGTGAGGACTATGGTTAACTGCTCCTCAGATCTCTGCAGGGTAAATCCAGACAGCTAGCTAGACTATCTGTCCAATCTGAGTTTTCTGTTGCACGACTAAAACTACTTTTGAATGTACACATGTTCCACCATAAAGTGCAACATGTGTACATTTCTTCAAGAGACTATTTTGCAGAGGCACCGTTATTACATTCGGCGCTTAGTGCCGGGTTGCGATTGGTTTAAAGAAATGCCAATAAACCAGAGCACATTTTTCTCCTATCTCTAAATGCTGTGTGGACTAGCCAGACCCTCCTTCGCAGCGCTGTGGAGGAAGGTCTGGTAATCTGAGACTACCCCTTTAGTGACAGGGGAATTCTTGCACTTGCACATGATCTGTAGGTGAGCAAGTGCACCCCTCCACAGGAAGTTTTTTTAAGAGCAGATACAATAAAAAGGGGAGTTTATATTTATATATATATATATATATATATATATATATATATATATATATATACATCTGGCGGCCTGAATTTGTTGATGAAATCCATGTGTAGTAATATATAATCATATTGAGGAGGTGACGCATCGTGATATGGAATCGATTCAAATCGTTGACAGGATAATCGTTAACGGATCGAATGGTGAGACCATTGAAGATTCACACTCCTCGTAAACACGCTGGTTGACAGGTAAGCTACACTGTACACTCCCCCACCCATCCCCTGTCACGCAGTGCAAGCTGCCAAGAATGAAACCAAGCAGACATCTTTTTACCCCATTCAACCAGTAAAGCTGATAAATGGACCATGCAATCTGTAGGTTTTATTTTATTTTGGCAACACCTTTGGCGTGAAACAGTCAGCGCTGTGGTGTTTTCACACTGCACTTCCCGGAGGCCAGCCGAGCCGACAGTCAGACTGAGGTGGGCGGCACTGTGACATCTTTTTCTTGAATTTCTTTGTCCGTTCAGCTGCTCATGATAACTCCAGTTTGCCATCGAGCTGAAAATGTTTCCTACTATTTCGAAAACAAAGTGGAAGTAGAGTGGTGTGGTAGAGAGACAGACTATAGCTCAGCAGCAACAAAAGAGTGATTCGGCTGCCTTTCTGAAAGCCTTTATTTGCTGTTCTAAACACTCAGTGTCAGGTAGTTCTTTTTCAGGAAGAAAATCTTCTGGTGCACAAGAAACCGTGAGTTTTATGGAAACAGTGTAAAAAATAATGGACGAAGCTGCAGGGCCTGAAAGGTGAAGCTGATGTGGAAGCTCCTTAAAGCTGCGTTCTCTCTAACTCCAGCAGGGGGCGACTCCACTGGCTCCAAAAAGAAGTCTGTTTCTATAGAAGTCTATGAGACAATGAGCCTACTTCTCACTTGATTTATTACCTCAGTAAACATTTTCATAATGAGTTTATGGTATCAGTCGCTAGTTTCAAGTCTTCTTCAATACAGCATGATGTTCATTTAGTAAATGATGGTCCCATTTATTTTTAAATAGACAATAAAGAAGGGGATGCTTTAGGACCTTTCAGTTAGGACAGAGGTTTAAGCGATGCTAACCAGGCTAACACTATGGACATTATAATAGACCTCAACTTGTTTTTGGGTGTTGTCCGTGTTTTCATCTTAAACTTTGACCCTCTCACTGTGTTTTCACTTCATCAGGGTTAATTGGAACATTTTGGTCGCCTAAAAATGTCTTGTTTGGTGTTCTGCCAACCAAGCTACCGCTAGTGTTAGCTGGTAACTTAAGGAAAAGTCTGCAGAGTTTCTGTTCTGCCGTACATGCAGATGAACGGCGGCAGTACCAGGAGGTCCGCGTTTACCCACTGCTAAATCTCTGTTGGATGACTCGCTTCAGAAGGGTTGACAATCAGCAGTTTTCCCTCGGCGCAGCACCATAGCAACCATAAACAACACTAGCTTGGCAGCGTCATTCTCCCCAGCTACGCCCTCTCGCCAAAAATCATCACGTCCAGTTTCAAAAAACCAAGATGGCGACGGCCAAATTGCCAGACTCGAGGCTTCAAAATGGCAGTCCACAAACTGGTGTGACTTCATGGATGCTACGTCTACTATTTTTACATTCAAGTGTTTTATGCTTCCAGTTCATATATTACTTTTATTAGGGTTTTCTTCTAAGCCATTAAATATAACATGTAAATATCCTTACATTTTTGTACACAGGAAATTATGCATGCTATTTTTGAGTTGGAATAATGTCTAGTTGATGTGGTGTTGATTGCTACATATGCATTGTTTCAGCTCACAGCCAAAGCTGGCACGTGTTATAATGTGATAAATCACTTTTCAAATGTGCATTTGAGAACCCCAAACTCTGGCCACAAACAAACAAGGCTTAGATTTAAATTTAAGAATGAGTTATTATTCAATGAGTTGTCTGTACTAAATGGATGAACTCTTACCTTTGTATGAAGTTTGGCAATCTGTTTCTCGTCCACGTTGGGTTGCGTGTAGACTCTGCTCTTGTAGCGGAACTGTTAAGTGAAAGACAAGTTATTAAAATAAGAAACGGTCCAAAGCAAAACAATGGGTCCAACACTGATTATATTAAAGCTCTGTTCTGGGAAATGATAACCTTTCCCTCTCAATCATGAGTTGTTTACTTTATACCTCTGACGCATCTTGAAACCAATTGTTCTTCCAGAAAGAGGATCGCTAGGGGATCAAGGTGTGTCCGCTCTTCCTTTATGAATGGCTCAATTCATTACGTTCTTAGTATTTACTGGCAGGATGTGTGAAATTTGAATAGTTTTTTCTTTGAAGGCCGTAGTGTTAGTGTATATTTTCTTTGTAACATTTGTAATTTTCAGAGGATCATTACATTTACTTTAACAGTTTTGTTTTGTTTTGCTTAATTTTGGAATGTTTTAACCTGGACCCTATTTTCCCATGCATTGGTGTCTAAGTGACTAAAATGAATTTTTTTTTTTTTTAAATTGATCCAGTATTAAGCAAAAACTCTGTAACTGTAATGTAATCCTACAGGGCAAATGCACGTAGTCAATTTCGTCCACTAAAAGTGCTGTTTTTTTATGCCACTGACAGGCTCAGATTATTATTCTAAGTGTCTGACAACATTATGGAAAGGATCCCTACAGAGATAGACCTTTTAGTTAAAGAGTAAGATCCTTTTTGTTTAACCAGAAACAGTCCTGAAATCTCAAAGGCAAAACCCACCAGACTCCATTTAAATAAACAGTGTGTATAGAGCCAGCATATCTCCACACGTAAACAAATGGGATCCTACTCTTTAACAAAAAGGTCTATCTGTGTAGGGATCCTTTCCATAATGTTGTCAGACACTTAAAATAATAATCGGAGCCTGTCAGCAGCAAAAACAGAACTTTTAGTGGATGGAAATTGAAGGTGCAAAATTACGTTACATTGCAGCTTGTTTCTTGTCTAACATTGGACCAATTTCAAAGATTGTTGTTCCCATCAGTCACTTAGACACAAAAACACAACAAACATGGGAAAATACGCTTTAAGGGAGTATTAAACACAGACAGAAATATTTTTTAATGATAATTTTGGCCGTATAGCTTGTCCTAGTGTACAGTAAAATAATGTTTACATGGAAATTGAAATCCTCCTAATTTAGTTTATGTAACGACTAAAATGTAAGGGTCAATAAATGAGTTTCCATGACTACTATATGGAGTAATAATCTCACTGGCCAACAGTTTACCTCCAAAGACGGGACGCCCTTGCTGATTGGCTGGGGGTACTCTCGAAAGAAGCGCTCTTCATCCAGGAACTTGCCGTCCCTCCCATTGCTAGCTGGCTGGAAAAGCCCATAGTTGAGCACGTCTTTCAGGCTCTGATTAAGTGTACACAGGATCCGCTGCTTTGCAACCCAGACCGTCGCATTCGGGTTGAACCGCATGCATTTCTGGTTGAGGAAAGGAGAGAGTGGAAGTGTGCGAGAGGGGGGGAAAGGGACAAATTGATTAATAAATCAGTGAGTACTGGAGAGTTGGCTGGCAGTCATAACAATCAAATAAAATACATGTGACAGACATTTCATTTGCGAACTGAACTTCTAACTTCTGATTGACAGATACAAATAGGCTGCGACATAAGAGCGATGAATGGAATCCCAGAACAATGGTGCCCAATCAACATAGCTCAGACACACTGAAATTGGTGCTTTAATAACACAAACCCTGTCCCAGTTACTATAAAATAAACCATGCAGCACAGCCAAGCTTTTTATTGTATTATTGTCACTGTGCTGTATGCTAAACAGGGCCGCTGCGTTCATTGAGGATGTAATTGACACAACCTCTTTGCCCCCTGGACTTTCCCAGTCCCCAGCTTCCCTGGAATAAAAAAAACAAACATACAATGCAGGATTTCTGGCCTCGTCCAAATCAGAGAGGATTATGGGCGCTGTGCCGAGGCATTCTGGAAGTGTCTGCGAGTGTTCAGAGCTGGATGTGCTGCTCAGCCGGCGATAGCAGCCCTGCGGCTGTGATAAAGGCCGAAGGGATGAGCAGTCTGTGAACTCTGCCTAACCGTAATCCTCTCGCCTGGCTGGGAGCGGGCAGAGGAGAGGAGGGGAAGGAAAGATGAAGGGTTGAAGGTGTAAAAGAAACAGATGTCTGGCATCTGGCAGAGCTGCTTGAACTGATATGGCCTTCTTTCCTTCTGCTGGTTTATTACACTGGCAAATTTCCATCTGCTTCCATTATTGCTGCATCTCTAGCCCTCGACATGAACTCAACTTAAACAATGTGATTGAAGTTTCCAGGCAAGTGGGAATTTTTTTAAAGTAGAGGCAAAGATCATGGTGGTGTGTGTAAGCCGTAATGAATGAAATATGGACGCAGTCTTCGTGACGTGGTTTCTGAAGAGCCAAAATGAAGCGCAAAGTGGCTGACTCTCCTGTGATGGCACCCACCTGTCACTCAAAGCGGCACAACCGTAATTATGCAGGACTTTAAGCCTCAATATAATTTAAACAGGTGAGTTTTTTTTTTTTTTAAATGAAGAGGGAACTTAGCTAACCCTGAAGTGCCAGATGGTTTGTTACACAAAACCATGTATGAGGACATCATTGGAAACTGTTTGGAAAGGGCATTTTTCAGACCTGTTTCTGTCTCAGGAACAAACTCTCGCCAGATCTGGCTACACAGATAAGCTAACATCAACTAAAACAAATGTGGCTTTTAGCTGTGTAATAACATTAATATCTAAGTCAGAAAAACAAAATATGAATACATTTTGCAAATATAACTTTTCATCCACTTTTCAGCCATCCATACGGCATTCACTACAACTTTCAAATAAGGCCACGCTCATTTGGGAGACAGGAAGTGTGTACTGTTTCATACCATTGGTGCAGCGTGTAAGCGTGTGCTATCTTTAGTTTTAGAAAAACTTTGACTTAACCCAGCGCTAGTAGAAGTGCAGTGTAAATCATGTGAAAAGCCCTAAAGAGTACGATTTGTTTTGTCCCAGCTGTCACAAAATAAAAGCATATGAGGCACAACCAGTGACAAAATAAGAGCATAAATAGAACAAGGTCTTCTATGGCTTCATTACTGTCTCCATCAACAACTCAACAGGAGCAGTTTAGGGTTAAAAGGGTTAAAGGAAAATTCCGGTATTTTTCAACCTGCTTTTTTTCTTCTATTTTTGTAAGATTTTTTTTGCATTTGAGGCCTTTATTTTTTTACAGGACAACTTTTGCCGTATCCGGTCGACAAAACTCTGAATACATCTTCCATTTTTAAGAATGACTTCAGTGCCGTTCTTTGTTCTTTTCTCAAAGAAAAGCTGAACTCCAAGCCCGCCCACCGACTCTATACACGATGTGATTGGCCTGACCAGAGTTTGGTTTTTCCAGCTCGCAAGCCAACGGAGAGTTGCTAGACGACCCTGGCTGCAAATTACATTTGCTCATTTGCGTCTAGATTTCTAGGCTAACAGTATGCGGCTCTGTTGGAAACTTAGACGTAGTCATATTTTCAAATCTCCGGTTAGCTTTTAGCTCTGACTTAATGTAGGGCCCAATGGAATCTGTCTTATAGCTTTTGTAAATTCTCAATTTCACGATTCCGTCCATGATTCTGTTATCACAGAAACTATTGGGCTCTACATTAATGCTGCCATCAGTCTGTGACCGGCCCCCAGCGGAGCCCTCGTCGAAAAAAGACACTTGCCACCTGGCTAAACAACTTTTCTTGGGGAAGCACTGTAGTTGCACTTTTTTCAACTGGCCGCTGTGGCTCAGCGTATGACCATGGAAACCAGAAACAGAAGTAGCTTTCCAGTGTTTTCAAACCCCTTTAAATTGTGGTCCAAGAATTCAACAACAACAACAGTCTTTGGAAAACTAGCTTGCTTGTCTGACCTGAAGTCTGCCATTGTGTCCAATCTTTGAATCATTACCAGAATGAGCTCTGAAAAGATGGTGTCTCCATCTGGCTGTAAGAGCTGTATACTGGCATGAAATGAGAGGGGAGATGGATGAAATAAAGTGGGGAAAAAAGCTTATTTGGAGGAGGACAATTTGAAGATTGTTGAAGAAGCAAGGACACAGAAACGCATGTGGGGAAGAGGAACCGTCAGCACTCCCTCATCTGTCTTTTTCTGTGATTGTCCTTACGTAGCATTCTCAAGATGTATCTGTAGTGTTGGTTATTGTGGAAGAGAGGACCATTGTTACAGCTGCTCATTATAACAATTTCAGAATGTGTTCAGAAAAAAGGAGTAGTTTGACATTGTGGGTTATTGTTAAAATAAATAAAAATCTAGAAAATGCCTTGTATTTTGGTTTGCTTCCTATATTTGGGTCAAGTTCTTACCTAAAATGAATCAAACTCTTGTGCACTTGGAAGCGAACCGAGACGCCCGTTTTCAGGCGGACCAGAGTTCAAATGAGCTTCCACACCACCCCAAACCAACCGGATTATCTGATGAAACGCTCCAAGGTTCGGTTAAAACGGACCAAACTATTCAGGTGTGCAAACTGCCTAAAACATTCATATGTTCTGACTACAGAAGCTTACTTCAGTACCATACATGTACAGTATACATCAGAGCTGGAGATGCATGTGCTGTGTGCATTTGAATTATTCATCTAAGTAGACTGTGTGACACAATCATGTGATGAATTGGAACCACTGAGTGCTCAGTGATGAAAGTGAAATCATGAGCATTAGTGCATACATGTGAGAGAGCTTAGTGCACACGTGAACACACACACACACTCTCTATGCTGGAGTTATAAGCTAATTACATCAAAGGGTCATGAGTTCATATCTAGGTCAACACTGTAGCTTGAGGATCCAACCTCCCTGGACTGGATCTCACACACCACTATTCTTTTTAAAGATTTTTTTGGGGCATTTTAGGCCTTTATTTCCACAGTACAGATGAACACATGAAACGAGAAATGCAGCAAAGGGCCGCAGGTCAGAGTCGAACCCGCGGCCACTGCGTCGAGGAGTAAACCTCTATATGTGTGCGCCTGCTCTACCAACTGAGCTAAGCCGGCCACGCACTTTACTGCTCTGTTAAGATTTGCCATGTAAAGCAGCTGTATGTCACATTCATTGTGAATTTTACAACACAAATGAAAAGATGTGCGGGGCAAAAGGACATCCAAATAGAAACTCTAAATGGATGAAATGGGATGGAGAGTCAGAGTGAGAAGGAGAGAACCCCAGCAGAGGGGGACATCAGGTGGCCAAACTTCCTCTTTCCCTTTCTTCTGCGTCTTCTGTCCTTTTGTTGTGTTCTGCCCCACCACATGATGAGAAAATGCTTGAGCTCACTGTACAGTCATGGACATAAAGCTATCTGGAACGCTTCTCAGTCCCCGGGGACACACACATCAAACACAGATCTACAGTACAAAGCTGCATCAGCCCAAGATGAAACTACTGTACTCCAGCTGCTCATCTACAGGGAGTTACAGTTAGGCACCGCTGGTCTTTGATGATAAGCCTTCACATCCATACCTTTTCTGGGACTGCCAGATAAGCAATATCCATTCACAGCTCAGTTCATGTGCTATAGGATCAATGGGGATGCAGCATGCAGCTATATACTGCCCAGAGGAGCCTAATGTTAATTCACAGGAATAAGGCACCATATTGTTCTCCCGTACGGTAAATGTAGCACACCTGGGGCTTTATTAAAACCAACGGTGTGCGGCTAGTAAATGCATGGGGCTGCTACAGGATGTGAATACAACATTCATGATTTCCACAGTTAAAATTAATAAAACGTATAAAACATTCACAGATTCCACTGTTAAAGCTGTGTCGTTATCCACGAATACATTTCAGGCGTGACACAATAGATATCAGGGTTTAAAGCAGATAGAATAACAGATGTATGGATGTTATTTCGGTTTTCAAACAAGCGCAGGACTTTCACCCGGGAGACTGGAGTTAGTGTCCCGTTTGAAAATTAAAGTTTTTTTTACTTCGTGGAACAAAGGGAACTACGTGACATTTTGTGTCACGTGCATAAGTGAGTACGTCAACATGCACACCAATCATTATACTCCACTATTATTCTGAATATGACAATATTCAGAATTTGATACAGGTCATGTAAACAGCATATTCCTATAAAGCCTTTTTCCGAATATAGCATTTTCCGATTAAGACGTGGGATATTCCGGTATTATTCGGGTATTAGAGGCATTCTTTGGACATGAATACAGCACATTCGGAATATGAGTCTCAATCGGGGGGGTTTTCACCGCAGGCTTATGGTCTGTTCTGTGCGTTGCTATGGTTGCTGTAAACAAACCAACCAGCTTGCAAGGCTGCAGACCCCATAAGAAGGAGAAACACAGCTACTTTTAGACATTATCAAAGACTTGGATATCAACAGGTTTTTTGGATATGCGCACACATCGCTACGCCGACCTTTTCAAGAAACTGGTTGAAGGAATGAAAGAGGGACGCTGTGTTCGCACGGTGCAACAAGTCTGCCACTGCTGGGAAACTTTGAAAAAAATCGTATTTTGCACGGCTACATGTAAACGGGAATATTAGTGTAATATTCACTTTCATTAGCCGTGTAAACAGCTTAGTCAGAATATCGTCTTTTTCGGAATAAGGGCTAAAAACAGAATATTATGTGCATGTAAACGTAGTCACTGAAGTGAAGTAACGTCTGATTTTAACCCAAACCACGATTATTTCCTACACTTAACCAAGTCCTTTTTGGCCTAAACCTAACCAAACTGCAACCGTTTCACAACGTTTATGACGTGTTAACATTGATGATGACTTTTTGTTGGATAAACGTAAATTTAACGGCTCCCAGTAACCTTATCTCGGTTAAATTTAACTGTAAAGACCACTAACCTTAACTGTCATGTGACCAGTCGTCACGTAACCAGTCACCGGTCTCCTAATTTCGTAGGCTATCATACGAATGAGTGTGCATATGTTTTCGTAAGATATCATACCCTTTCATGAGAATGCGTTGAGTATTGTTGGACAGAGCCGTTTCTAGTATTTGTGCTAACAAGGTAACTGGCAGCTTGTAGCTTTATATTTAACAGAGAGATATGACGGTGATCAGTTTTTCACATCTAGCTTTTCCACCAGAAGGTATTTTCCCGACAATGTCAAACTTTTGCTTTGAAATTAGAAATAATTTTATCTTTGCTGCGTTTCATTATCTGAGGGCATGGTTGTTTTTCAGTCACACAGGTGTGTAGGTATGAGGTCTAACATTCATTATGCATCATTTGCTTTCTGCTATTCATCTACCGAACCTTCATTTACATACTAATGGAAAACGTGGCGACAATTATAACTTGTTTCATCAGTAATTTCCTTTGTCCTCTGGGCTTCACCATATTTGTTATAAACTGCACCAACATATTACACTACACAGCCAGCTTCAGCGTTCTGACGGCCAGAGATATATTTTACAGATCAACAGGGTGGGCCCCATCTTTTATTAGTCAGTATTGAACCACGCTGCGCCTACACAAGTAACTGTCCCTGTCCTCATTCATTTGCATGATCTACAAAATCCTGTGTCTACCCCACGTTATTTACAATCACACATTTCCCTGCATAAAGAGTCACATTAATACTTTAAACACACACCCTCACCTACGCACAAGTCTATTCATCAACCCCCTACATGACGCCCACTCAATATTCACACACCACTGTGTTATTAGGTTACTTTTGTTATTAGTTATAAGGACACCATGTGAATGTTGATCAGAGCTCATTCAAGTCAAAGGCTTTAGTGTAATAAGCCTATTTTTAAAACCACAGGCAGCTTCCAGCATGTTTCAGAGGCAGATAATTAATATGCAACAAGCATACATTTGCCTAAAAGGTAAAGTGCATTAGTTATACATGAATGCAAGTGATAAGGAAAAGAAGGGTTATTATGATACCAGATAATACATTGTGAGTATCTTAAGATTGAATTTAGATAAAAATGTAATTGACTTCGTTTTTTGACAAAACTCATCTAGTCCTTCATACCATACGACGATATAGCTTGTTTATTGCTACTCTCTAATACGACCCACAGGATCCCTTCGTAAAACTAAAACAGAAATCTAAACCAGAGAACGTAACGGTCGCAGTTTTAAACATGTTAACGTTGTGAAATGATAACAGTTTGGTTAGGTTTAGGCACAAAAACTACTTGGTTATGTTTAGATCGTGTTTTGGGTTAAAATCAGAATTTACTTTATTTCCGGTTACGCACAAGACACAGAATGTGGCGTAGCTCCATTTGTTCCATGAGTTAAAAAAAACTTGCTGTTTACTAAAGTCTAGTAAAGTCCTTGCATGTTTGACCCGCCCACCGCCGTAACCATAGACTGTATATAAGAATGGACCAACAGATCCCGTGTCTCTGGACGGAGACCAGTGAAGGCCGTTACAAGCACTTTTCCGGTGAGTGCCGAGTGTTACTGCGCAGCATCCAACTGAGAGAGACGACGTAAATGTGACGTGAGCAACCTGTCTGAAAGTTGGAAGTCTTCTGGTAGCTGTGCCAAGAGAAATCTCAATCATTCCCAATCTAGCAGAGACGGAGAGCGTAGGTATATGTAAGGAGATAACATGGACACAGGCTAATTATTGCTAACTAAAATGCTAGTTAACATTAGTAATTAAACTTAAACAGCTAATGGAAGTCCAAACTGCCTGAGAGCTTCTCCTGTACTATACGGTAATCGTTAGCCTATTTTTACAAAAATGTCTGCTATGGAGCCATAACGTGACATACAATGTAATGGAGCCTTTTATACATTGTCGTGTTTCTTTAGAAATAAACATCAACAATGAATGGCAGTCAATGGGATGCTAATGGGAGGTGAATGCTTATTAGCATCAAAATGGCGCCATAGGAAGTTCGGGTTGTGAGGAGACGCTTACCCCCTTGGTTATGGTTAGGGTTAAGGTGAGGGTTAGCTGCCTGGAAGGCGACGTTGGGGGCTTAAAACACCATCGGGCCCACCGTGCACACAGCGTCTGTTTCCATAAAGTAGAGAAGACGGCTGCGAAATTCACTAGTTCACGAAAGGTTGGTATCTATCTCGTGAACACCTTTACACAATCCCACATTAAAAAATGCTATAAAAATATTTAATATTCTGAATACAATGTTGGAGTCCCGACCCGACTCTTAGCAAACAAGCGATTGTGCCTGCTTTAGAAAGTTAACTAGTCGCAGGTTTGCTGTAAAATGCAGGTGGGTTGTCGAGGTCAAAATAACGTTATAATGTTATGTCATTTTTTTACTCTTAGACTGAATGTTTGCTGCTTCAATCCAGATGAGTATTGAAAAGTTTTTTTTCTGCGACTGAAAAAGGCCTGTTTTGAGGATGAGGACCAGCCTGAACCGGAGGTATCAGTCTGAAACAGAGCTCAACAGTCCCACCAGTGAAATTAGTTATGTTATTAATTTGTTTACAATATTTTCAGGCTTCAACCAGTGAAAGACAGGGTCAGGGAGAGAGAGAGATAGATAGGCATTGAAGCAGGAGAGGAGGACAGCATCCAACAGCGTGTCCTCCTCAGTTTTTGATACACATCTTCCCCCCGCCACAAATTGCTTTCTAATCTGTGGGAAACACTGTCAGTACTGTGTGTCCCTACGAGCATTTTTGTTTCAAATAAAAAGCTCTGCATCTTTAAAGGTGCACTATGAGTTCCTGCGTGGTTTAAGCGTCATTTCATTTTTGTCTCAAATCGTAGGCCTCTCTCCTTGATCCTCTAGCTGGCTGCCCCCTGAACACACCGTGAAAAAGCCCGGTCTCGGGAGACAACACAGGGGTCGTATACGTCAAACAAACACTAGAGGCACAGGATAGGCACCAAAATACAACAAACCACGTTCCAATCACAGACAAGATGGTTGGGGGAGGGTGTGGGGGTTAGTGACAGTTAGTCATGACAGTTATGGAAACATAGGGGGGAGGGGCGAGCTTGCTCTGTTTTGTTTTGAATTTACTTAGAACGTCAACAGAAGTTACGTCATGTAGGAGCGCATAGTGCACCTTTAAGACTAAGTGAGGAAATACTAATGTGTACATGTAAGAGCAGATATAAAACCTTTTCTGACATGCATGTAAGCTTGTTGTAGTTGCAGTGTGCTGTGAGTGCATCGGAGCACATGTGGGTCACTGAAAAGACCTTTATCATCTTGAAAAGCACAGGTTTGTTCGAATTCTACGTTTCCCCCCACATTTTCTAAAATATACCTGTTTGTTTAATGCAACTGATTATAACCCACAGCTTAAATGCCACAGAGGGTCGTGCGGTGTATGAGTGCCGCAGCTTGAACACATCAACAACACAGTGTTGGGCTTGAGTTTACTAAGTACCAGCTTCCAAAAATAAGCTCATACAAACTGTTTCATACCATTGCCGCCGTTTTTTGTTTTTTTTAGCTATAGAGAATCTTTGCTATAAGGTGTCAAATACACCATCACTAATTCATTAGTGGGTCTCCACAAGGTTGGATAATCAATACTCACATGTCAACATTGAAAAACAAATGTAGTTCATATCTCATATCGACGCCCACACAAATGCACACAATGACTGCCCTCCACATTTCTGTGCTTCACAGATCCTCACCGTCTGCTGCAGGTCGGGGATGAGGATGCGGATGACCAGCGAGTTGATGTGAATGTCGTCCATGTGGTTCCGCGATGGCTCGGCGGTGGCCCTTATGGTCTCGTAAATGGTCTCTTCGTGGGAGCTGTCGGAGTCACAGTCGTCGGAGTAGTCAGAAAAGCTCTGGGCCATCTCATCCTCACTGGAGGTGGGGCTCCGGGGCATAGTCAGCAGGCCCGGCGGATTCAGCTGAGACAGAGAAAGAGGGGAAAAAAGGTCACATAAACTCAAACCGCTCATTAGAAGGAGTAGGCATTACAATTTAAGAACCCATTGCTCCCTTTGGACAGCTTTTGTCGCTTTAGAGAGCCCCCAAAAATGCTGCTTGTTAGTTTGTTAGTTTATCCTCGTCCATTCTGTGCTCGCAGATTGCTTCAGGAAACTCCCAGAGGAGTTAATGTGATTGCATATCTTAACAAAAAGGTTTCACTTTATTATACTGTATAAGTGGTGCGGAAACTGCCCCTGCAAGCAATTGTACCATATGACCAAAGGCCCTACTCTTTAAATGGTAGCAGGCCAGGTGACTGCACTCTATTAATCTGAGGCGTCAACATGATTTATGGATCATAAAATTAAACACGTACAAAATCCCATCCGTCACTGCTTGTTGCCATGCTCTCGTAAGTGACCTGGATAGAGTTAAGACATTTAAAATAACCTGAATATCCAATCATTTGTATCTTAAAATCCTCACGGTTTTCTGATTAGGTCAGTTTGAAGATCTTTGACTTTAAAGACAGTGAAATGGTAGTTACTGAGTAACAGTAATGTAACAAATGTAATCTGATTACAGTAACGCATTACTATTAATAAGTAATGTAATCACATTAGTTACTTATCAAATAATTACCGTGTTACTTGCATTACTGGTTAGGCCTGTCACAATATGCAATAAATCAATTAATCGCATGATGAATAAAAATAAGCTTGATCATTTTTAAATGGAAATTATCCGGTTTTTATTACAATGCATTTTTTGTTTACAGAGACTGAGAGTCCATTTTACTTATTGTTTTGTTCATTTATTGTGGATATTTAAAATGTCTTCCAGTTCCAGTGTTAAATATTCTTTAGAAATAAAAGTTTATTGATCTTTGAAAAGGTGTACCTGCATTATAATGCCATTATCATTATATTAGATGAAAATGGTTTCAGAACGACAATATTATCGTTTATCGCAATCATTTCTGGGACAATTTATCGTCCAGCAAAATTTCTTATCGTGACAGGCCTATTACTGGTTATTCAACTATCTGCATAATGTGAGGAAAGAATAACAAATCAAACGTCCGTTTTCGTGCATGTTTGCGTAACACCATAACACTCGTCCGAGTAGACGAAACAAAAATGTCAGAGTCACCGCTTAAGACGTCTTTTTAGGGGTGGAGGTATGCCCATTACTTCTAATTAGTTGCATGAAAGGACAAAAACTTTTGTATGTATACTAATTGTAAAGTGTAAATTGTGCCCAGCCTTAGTAACGCATTACCCCCAACACTGTGCATAGACAGTGTTAGGTGAGTGCAGTTAGAGCAACTTGACATGCTACTCATGCAACACAAACTCAAAGAAGCCAACACATTAGTTAAGTGAGCAATCCGTGTGACCGAAAGAATCGGTGCAACAACATACGATAAGACACAATACAACTCTATTGTCAGTTCACACCGAAATTCATTTTTTGTTCCCGAGCTAGACAACAATTACACATATAGTACAAAGATGAAGACATATCAACAGCCACGGCAAAGAAACATGTTTTTAATGATATTCTTGGATCCACATCTTAATTGGCAGCAAACTGGTTTTGGTTTAGCAACAGGATAGACTGATGTATAAAATAGTTCTTGAGCCTGTTGTATCAACTAGCCTGGTCCTACCAGACTCTGGTACATTAGCCTGGTCCTACCAGACTCTGGTACATTAGCCTGGTCCTACCAGACTCTGCTACATTAGCCTGGTCCTACCAGACTCTGGTCCATTAGCCTGGTCCTACCAGACTCTGGTACACTAGCCTGGTCCTACCAGACTCTGGTCCATTAGCCTGGTCCTACCAGACTCTGGTCCATTAGCCTGGTCCTACCAGACTCTGGTACACTAGCCTGGTCCTACCAGACTCTGGTCCACTAGCCTGGTCCTACCAGACTCTGGTCCATTAGCCTGGTCCTACTAAACTCTGGTCCATTTCATTGGTCCAGAGAGTCTGGCCACTCTCCATTGACAAGTGTTAACTTCCTTGAAGGCGGGTACTCTGTTGAAGTTTAAAACTATTGGATCCGCCCAGAGCCACTCTGGATCTGCCATAACCAATCGCTAACGTTTGGTCGTGACGTCGGCTTAGCATCGCTAGCGTTAGCCTTAGCCAACTCCTTCACCACTAACGGAGCGAGCTGGAAGATCAAACTGTTCCCGAACCCCGTGGGGAGGAGGGCCACAACATCATGGCCACCAACACAACTCAGCAAAGATTGTTCTTGCTCGGGCTTTAACTTCTGGATATTCGGCAGCGTTGCCACAACGGACCGAATGGCTTCGCTCGCATCTTTCTCCGTCGCCATTACGGAACTACAACTCAAACTAGCACACAACCTCAACGTCATCGTCTCCCTCTGTTCGCTGATTGGACCGGTAAAGATTTGGCCAGAGAAAACCTGCGAATACACTGCAAACCCAGATGTAGTACTGAAGGAAAATGAAAATTGAGCGGAAGTAGGAGGGAGGAGCCAGGCTACCATCTACACCAAGGGACTCTAAATCTTCTGTTAGAAAGCAAAGGTTGATATTCATAATTTGAAACGTGCATGGAGTCAGAAGAGATGCTGTTAGCAAGTCTGAGCATGCTCTTCTTGTGGATTGTCATCAACATGATCATTTCTTTTCATCGGCACTGAGTAAGAAGAACTCAGCCAGAGATTCTTCAGCTTTTAGCCAGAGAAAACTGAAGTGTTTGGTTTGATACGAGAGAAGCTCCTCACTCAGAAAAAGCAATAGTGAACAGATGAGACGTTTCAGCTGTAGGGCCATTGGAAATGTTCCAGACTGAGTTATGTGTGTCGCCCTGCAGCATCTGTGACACTCATCCTGGTGTGTATGGGTCCATTAGCTGATATGCTTGTCATTGTGTCATGGCATCGTCCCAGACACCTGGACACTGCTGATGGAAATGTTTTCTGATAACAAGAGATAAAGGTCTCCATTTGTATCAGCTGTCAGCGAGATGTGCCACGGATAGATTTTCTTTCCACAGATTACTTTCTGTTCTTCGGATTTACTGTGCCGTTTCTCCTCATAATTAAACTAAAAATCTATCAGAAAGAGACACAAACAATAAGAGAGAAAAGATGGAAACTAAACTCATTGCTGGATTACTTTAGCACATTTCTATTTTGGCTTCCTGCTGGGGACTTTATAGTGTCACTTGTCTAATTTTCTTGCATGTTTTTCCAATCAGCATGTGGTCAATTATAAACACATTCTAGGGTACTACAGAGAGTGGAGTGTGTATGCAAACGTGTGTGTGTGTGTGTGTGTGTGTGTGTGTGTGTGTGTCATAGTGTGCTGTTAAAATACATTAAATATTAAAATGTGCTGAAATAAAATATACACAAATGTGTTTATTAAAAAGTCAGCCAATTACATCATTGATGCTTAGATAAACTTGATTAGATAATATATCATTTATAAAATTGCTAATATGATATACTTTTCTGTATTATGCTAACGAAGTACTGCTAACATTATGTGGCTAAAGTTATTATTTCACGATCACAGTTACTTTACCATCTTTAAGTAAAATTTATTTTTTGGGCATTTTAGGACTTTATTTTTATAGGACAGCTGTAGACATGAAAGGGGAGAGAGAGTGGGAATGGCATGTAGCAAAGGGCCGCAGGTCGGAGTCAAACGTGCGGCCGCTGCGTCGAGGAATAAACCTCTATATATGGGTGCGCGCTCTACCAGGTGAGCTACAGGGCGCCCAACGTTTTTTTTTTAGCTACATATTGCTAACCTGACTCCGCCAGATGGATTGCTTCGCATTTGCTCAGCATATCCATCTGGGAACTTACCGTGGGAGAACTTTTGGGAAGGGACGAAAATACTGGTTAGCTGGTTGGATAAACCATCTGTCTATCACCACCTATGTTGGTGATAGACGGGCCAAATCAACCAATCAGATCAATGAAGCGTATGAAAATACAACCACAAGCCCCTGCTGCTGCAGGCAAAGCATAGCTCATTAGCTCAGCAAGCAAGCAACATGTCAGTAAAGGATATTTGCCGTTTGTGTAACGAGAATTTACGAATAAAAGGCACCATTTCAGGTTCCCGGTCCATATTCCAAAAGAAGGATCCAAGAGAAAAAAGCATTAGCGAGCGGCTAACATAATTAGGGCTACCGCTGTCTGAAAATACTGGTTAGCTGATTGGATAAACCATCTGTCTATCGCCACCTAAACCCGCCTCAAAACCAACGCTGATTGGTCGGTTGTTTGACGAACGGCTCCAAATTTTCTCTATTTTGTCTCAAGATGCCAGACTGATCTGCGAGTGGAAAACTGGAGCTCACCAGATCAGGACGGTCTCACGAGGCTAACATATTGCACCTTTTCCCAATGAAAACAGGACACTTCTGTAAACGATCTGTGATATGTAACATTATTCCATTCCATTTTGATAACGATTAATCATTCAGCCCTAGTTGGATTCGAACCTGTGGCCGCTGCCCCTATCTTTAAGTGTTTTGATGACACTATCAGGTACATTTCGTGTACGTTTTCAGGAAAATTAAAACCTCTCCCTTCAGCAGCCATTCTGACTGCTACTCAGATTGGTTTCTCATTGGTTGGCGGGCCGCCACGGTAAAATCAACATAGAGGAAACACTGAAATCCCCATGTCCCTTTTAGGGGCTCCGTAGATGTTGTTAGCGGTGAATCATTTTTTAAATAGTAGTGCTTGAATTATTCCTATAGTACCGTTAAACTAACTGTGCATCAAAGTGTATATTGACGAAATGTACAGGTACAGTATATTAAATATAGGAAATGGTATTACATTTTTTGTCATGCTTGGTTGGATTTAACTAAAAACCAAACCTTCACCTTCCATACAATGCCTGTCCTCCATGTATGTCAACAACATAATCATTACACACACACACACACACACACACACACACACACACACACACACACACACACACACACTGTGATTGCCAAGCACTGCAGATGGAATACATTAATGAGCCGCCGTCTTCTAACCCAGGCTTTAACTGCCACTGCCTGATCTCCATCATGGATCCTAACACTGCCTTTCACCAGCGGCAAAAAAGCCAATCAAAGATGCAAATAATTCCTTGTCACACAATGTGATAATTATCAACTGATTAGCATGCTAATTCATTCATAGCCAATTCATTGTCAACAACAACTCACATGCCTGAAGACCATAATGTTGGCATCACGGTCAAAGCTTAATTGTGTTTGAACTAACTTTCTTTTTTTTTTTTTATGTAGTGTGCAAACGTTACCATAGCTTTAAGGGGAGTGACTGACTGTGACTTTTGTTCCAAAGAAACATTCACAGCTGCAAGCATTACTTGCTTTATGTCATCACGTCTGATATTAATCAGTTAATGACCACATTAAACCTCCACACGGTCATCAAAACCAAACATCACAGTACGGCCAACTTTTGATATTGCTCCGCTACGCTTCGTTTGGTGATTGAAGAATAGCGTTCATGTATGTAATTGGTGATGAATCACCCTCACGCATGAATCATACATCAATACTAGCCTAATTTTTCGTTTGATCCATGATCATGAAGATACAGATAACAATCCAAAATGTCAAGGAGCTCATGTCTTTAAGAGGAGCCAAGCTCTCCCTGGCTCCCCTGAAGCTCAGGCATGACTGTCTGATAACTGGAAAGATATGTACAGTAAGCTGTGTCACTTAAGCTTAGAATGTGGACAAAATTATTTATCTTCTATGTCAGGTTGAGGGTTTTTTAATGCTCTATGGTCAATTCTGTTCAATTAAATTTTATTTATAGTATCAAATCATAACATTACTTATCTCATATATGTGGTCTCATACATGTGGTCTAGACCTACTCTTTACAGAAAGAGTAGGTCTAGACCACACTCTATAATTTACAAAGACCCAAGTTTATTAATCCAGCCTGTAGAACTGCAGTGTCTTTTTGAAGCCTTTACACAATAATTTTGTTTACTAGCCCCAGCCATCTTGACCATGGATGTATAATAAAACAATCTTGATTCCTAGAATGTTGTCAAAGTGAGCGTGTGTCGACCAATCAGAGGCTGTCTTTCTGACTATCTTCTTCTTCTTTGGTGTTTTCATCCACAATGTTGAAAAAGGTGCCACTTTCCTGACTGTGTTCCTTTGCTGCTACATATACCAAACGTGGAACAAACATTAATGTAATAAATAATGCATAGCTTCTCAGAGCAGAGCTGCAGGTCATTGAGGTAGCCCTGGATGTGTAAATGAATGTGATTTAGCCTCCTGATGTCTCATTGTAGACAGGAAATGCATTTGAGACTAACTTTGGGTAAAAGCGTCTAGACCTGTCAGGGAAAAAATCTAAATAGTTTTATATTTGTGTTAGTTACAGAGTTTATTTTTGTTTCCCCATATTGCCAAGACTTGGGATAACAATTTTCCAAAGGCAAACGTCTGTTATTTTCTGTGTGATTTCAATTCTGTTTAGTTTTTTCTTTTATTTATACTCATATAACAATTTATACATTCTTAGACATCCCTGCAGCATACATATCCTGATAGCCCAGGTTTTCCTGAAATAAATGGTGTCTATAACTTGATTGTGCATTACAGGGTTGAGGTTATACAAGCATTATTACATTAGCTAACCAGGAAAACCAGAGATGGGGGGGAAAAAATGGTTAGACCCCAACAAATTCAAACAAGATCTTTTTGCCTGTAAGAGGCCCCAAGCTTATGTTTTAAGCAGTGACCAAGTTTAAGTATCATTTAAGATTTCAGCTGCTTGTGCAAGAAATCTGTTGCAATCTCACAGCTCAGGCTGATTTTGGGTCTGATGCAGTTACTTTACTGACTGACTGACAGTTTTCAGGAGATTGCACCACTCCAGCGACTTCTACAGATCAGCCTGATTAACTGCAGCAGGACGCCGTGACATCTTTCAGGTTTCACATGTTACGATGCCATCAAATCAAGAGAACTTCACAGGGGCTGAAAGCACTCGCTGGCTTAAAGTGGCTTCACTTTCTCTGGCTGCTTTTATGAAAAGTAAATGTGTGAATGTGTTAAAGTGCGTGTGAGACAGAGAGAGCGAGGAAGAGAGGCAGAGAGGCAGAGAGACTGGTTCAACAAGGCCATTTTTTTGTCATCCCTGGACATTTTTCTTCACACCCATCCCTCGCTTCATTCAGTGGTGTAATTGAAAAGATGAAAAGACTTTCTTGGCAACTTTCTAAGTCTTTCGGTGCCTAAGAGAGTATGCAGAGTTCAGTAATGAACACGCTCATTTGCTTTGATTTGCATGATTCGTGCATGCCTGTGAGAGTGAGAAAGAGCTAGAAAAAGAGTGAGAGAGGAAGGGAAAAAAAGTAATTTTAACTCCAGTGTTAATGTCTGTGACAGAGTATGTTAGCGGGTGTTGAACACCTGTCAGGCTAACACATGGAATAAGTGTTGCGAGCCATTAGAGCAGAATAAATACATTCAATTTATTGCATTATGTTACATTAAAGCTGCAATCAGCAGTGTATTTAATGGCACTTTGAATGAAAACAAGCACAGGGTTTTGACCTGTTGCTTTTCAAAGCCATCTGTTTCTCTAAGCCCAGTTCAGACCACAGATTCGCGAGGTGACGAAACCGTTTTAGGACATTTCAGGGAAAAGATGCCCTTTATTTTACCGGATGAGCTGTATGTGATAACGCAAGTGTCAGACATTAAACGGCCTTTACCCTGCCAGCTCCCTGAGTACAAAGTCTGTGTATTGTCCATTTGAGCCCATGTGTGAACAGAGCAGCTCCTTGTCCGGAGAATTCACAGCCAGCAAGTGGGCGTGTTGATGAGGTTTCTATAATGCTGCTGGCGCCAAACCGTACGGAAACAAACATCTGAAGGTGAAGAGAGAAAGAGTGATTCAAACGTAGACGGCATAGAGTATTTCATAGTGCAAAAATAGACTTTGTATGTGTGTAAAAGAAGTTGCCTGTTTCAGATGTTCTCAGCTGACCATGTCAACGATTGGAAAACAACACAGCAGGTCAAACTGATCCATTGTAAACGTGGCAGGACAGGTTATCTGAGGGTATTCTGTGACCAATAACATGATCGGATGATCTTCAACCTCCTCCTTGTGCATTTTCGACTAAAATGTCTAACTGAAGTGACAACGAGATGCGCAAACTTCTGTCGGTAAAAGGGAACATTAGTTTGTAGGTCTGTTAAGCTCAGTTCAGACCAAAGATTCACAACAAGATGAAACCACTTCAGAACATTTTAGGCAAAAGTTTCAGCGGTCTGAACCGGCCCACCTCAGCTCGACTCAAACCAGCTGATGGCGTTGCTGCGACTCAGCTGGTCGAGTCTCCAGAGGCTGGTGTCAGATCGTTAGAGACGTCACCTGTTTCAACAGCCAATAGCGAAGTCAGCTGGTCAAGTCAGTTACAAACTATAGAAATAAGAAGATCCATAATGAATTTTATTTCAATGTTAGAAACCTGAGGTTTGGGCCTACGAGCGTGGTAATATGGTTGAGCGAGCTAGAGGTTGACTGAAGAGAGAGAGGAAGTTGCGTTACAACAAAGCAGTTAAACAGAGTAATAAAACACTGTTTTAGCAGTTTTATCACTATAAAATAAGCAACTGTAGCAAGTATCTCAGTATCACTATCCACATTCATATATTAAGATGCTACAAATGATATCCAACTACAAAAAAGCCTGAAAAGTTGGAAGTTAGAAAGTCATTTCTATGCAGATGATACACCATCTCTTCACATGATGTTGTAAATCAACCTACATACAACATAAATGGACAAAGATTAAGTCAACTGTCACAGCGCTGCGGAGGAAGGTCTGGCTAGTCCACACAGCATTCTGGGATGGGAGAAAAACGTGCTCTGGTTCATTGCCATTTCTTTAAACCAATTACAATCATCTTTGGTGGGGCTAAGCGCCGGTCGGACCTGCAAAATAGCCTCGTGAAGGAACTTGTTTTGGTGGAACGAGTATGTTCAAAAGTTGTTTTAGTCGGGCAACAAAAAACTCAGATTGGTCAGATAGTCTAGCTAGCTGTCTGGATTTACCCTGCAGAGATCTGAGGAGCAGTTAACCATAGTCCTCACAAATCCACCGGAGGTTAGAACGCCAACACAAAGAAAGAGGAAGGTACCGGCTGAAAAGAGTGAAATCTGGCAGAATTTCCATCGACAACGGATCAATCCCGGAAGTGGAACGTTGTGGATATAATGTAGACTATGTGTCACGTAGGTAGGTTAGAGGTTACGCAGGGAGGGGAATAACATTCAGCTCATCAGACATTTCCTAAAACTAAAGATTGTTCGCGGGTCCTGCATCTTGAGTCCGAGTTGAGTCTGAAGTCTTTTGACGACGAGTCTCAAGTCAAGTCTGAAGTCACTGTGTGTGCGACTTAAGTGTGTCTCGAGTCCGAGTCTCAAACTCAAGGCCCCATCTCTGGTGAACAGGAAAGAATCGGCTCAAAAGAGTTGTATGTGTGTGCTTTATGTGACATGTCAGACCCCCAGATTCTTCTATCGCAGCTTGTGATTCAGAGATCTTTTCTATTCAAAATGCTCATTTTTACCTCACACAGAGACCCAACATGCAGCCCTCCATCACAGAAGAATATTAAAAAGACGCATTAAAACAAACCATCTGAGAGCACTTTCTTGTAATAATAAATTACTTTTATGTGTAAGGCTCACCATGGTGCAATAAAATACTACGAGACTAACGACGACCACTGTCACATTAGCAACAGCAGCAGCAGCAGCAGCATAATACCAGTGACCCATGTGTTTTTATTTAAACTTAACACAGACTGTCAATGAGCCTGCCGGAAAAGGTTACCTGTGACAGGAAACACGTGAACGGAGAGGGACTGGGAACAAATGTGACAGACTGAGCTTTTGGAAAGTCATTACTCAAGGTGCAGAATCACACCATGGTTCGGTCTTTCATCATTCTTTTCCCATAGTGACTAAACTCCTGACTTTTAAACGGCCTGCAGACCTCTGCTGGAGCTGTTGGCTCCACTCCTTTGAATTTTTTTTCCTTACCTTATCAACCCTGTCTCCTAAAAAATACATTCCCAGGGCGCCTGGATAAAGGCGCATTTGCGACCTGCGGCCCTTTGCTGCATGTCATTCCCCCTCCCTCTCCCCTTTCACATCTTCGCTGTCATGTGTAATAAAGGCCTATAATCCCCCCCCAAAATATTATACATTACATTTCGGACCGACCGACCCACCAACAACGTTAAAACTGCCATCCCGTGAGATTTGTGTTAGATCCCGCATGTCCCCAATTTAGTCCTCTAAACCAAACCATTATCTTTTTCTAAACCTAACCAAGTAGTTTTTGTTTAATTTAGGTTGCGTTGTATGGGAACGTAATATTCTAGGAGACAGGGTTCAAACTTATGCAACAAGTGTTGGTATTGCGGTATTTCTGTACAACATATACAGTATTACAAATGTCTCTGTAACTGAAAAAATGTCATATATGCAAAGAACATGACACAGGGAATCTAATGTACATAACGTATGCCATATGTCCTTTTCTATGTTCATACTGTATATTGTGAGCATCTATTAGACATCTAACACGGGTGTCATTTACACTATGAGTCAAAGTTCTCACATTCTCTGTAAGAAATGAGTGGGAAGAGGAAAAGACGTTTATTGGGTTTGCCTACTGGGAAGGTCAATAAGAAGCAAAGCAGAAGGCAGTGAAAGGACGAAGATGAAAGACAAGTGAGGAGTTTGAGTTCTCAGTGGCGATCATCCCTGTGGTCCTCTCGGTTCTTTGTATCACCCAAATGACAGCCAGTAAAGCCAGTTTGAGTTTCATAGATGCTGTTAGTGTGGGTGTGTTTGTGTGAGTGATGGATGTCAAAAGTGACAAACAGCCTAAGGGCACATGATTGATGCATATCATTTCTCTTATTATAATTATACAGGCATATATTTATGAAAAACCTTGTGAAATGGAAATGATGGAAATAAATTGCACTTGTCAGGACAATCATATCTAATCCATCTGTTTGTGTGACTACAGAGTAAAAATGTACAATTGTCTGACCCAGATCTGTCAGTCTGTCTAAAAGAAGACAAAAGCAGATAACAAATCTGGTCGTCATGTGCGTGCAGTCCTCGCAGGTAGAATGTCAAATCTCCTGTATATTACATTCCAGGAGCTCATACACATTGCTTAAGGCTAACTTCATTTATTTCAACCTGGATCCTATTTTCCTTTTTTTTGTGTCTAAGTAACTGATGGGAACAACAATCTTTGAAATTGGTCCAGTATTGAACAAGACTGCTGCAGTCGCCACGGTAAAGCAAGCTCCAATGTAACGTTAACTGGCAATTGCGCACCTTCAATTTCCGTCCACTAAAAGTTCTGTTTTTGCTGCTGACAGGCTCAGATTATTATTCTAAGTCTCTGACAACATTATGGAAAGGATCCCTACACAGATAGACCTTTTTGTTAAAGAGTAAGATCCTTTTTGTTTAACAGGAAACATCCCCGAAATCACTATCGCCTAACCCACCAGACTCCATGTAAATAAACAGTAATTTTCATTATTCACTTCATTCAAAGTCGAAAAACAAACAAAATAAAACTATTAAAAGCCGTCTTGGTTCATCTTTCCACTGTTCCAACAATCACCACTCTGGTTTGGTTGAAATAAACCCTTAATTCACCCATTTAAATATGCTGGCTCTGTACACGCTGTTTATGTTAAAATGTCTGGTGAGAATGACGATGGCGATATCGCGGCTGTTTCATGTTAAACAAAAAGGATCTTACTCTTTAACAAAAAGGTCTATCTCTGTAGGGATCCTCTCCATAATGCTGTCAGACACTTAGAATAATAATCTGAGTCTGTCAGCGGCAAAAACAGAACTTTTAGTGGACAGAAATATAAGGTGTGCAATTGCCCATTAATGTTACATTGGAGCTTGTTTCACCGTGGCGACTGCAGCAGTCTTGTACAATACTGGACCAATTTCAAAGATACAGAAAAATAATCGGAGCCTGTCAGTGACAAAAACAGCTCTTTTAGTGGACGGAAATTAACAAAGCACATTTTCCCCATAGGGTTACATTGCAGCCCGGTCTGTGGCTGCCGGTTACAGCATTCTTGCTCAATACTGGACCGGACTGGATCAGTCACTTAGACACCAATGTATGGGAACATAGGGTTGAAAAAAAACAAAATTACCCTTTAAGCAAAACAATCCAAATCCAAACCTCCTCCTCCTTTGAGCACAAAATGAAAAAGCACTTATTGGCATTCCTGGGTCGGCTGTGTGGTATTTGGTGATATTATTCTTTATCTCAACGTGTCCAGATAAGTCATATCAAGACATTTCAATCCAACTGACTTAAATTGGAGATTTCTTAACGACCAGAACCTTTCAGCAGTAAATATCACTTGATGCCAGTCAATCAAAAAGGAAGCGCTTCTTTTTAAAGGCTGACATTTTGCAGAAACAAATCAACAATCACACAGGGGGAAATCTATCGAGGAAGAAACATTTCTACATCTATTGTATTACGAGAAGAACCACAAAGCTTAGTACAAAGCACTGGTTCAATATTTGTGAAAATACTTCGGAGGGTTTTTCATGAGCTTGTCAAATTCAGAGAAGTGCAGTAACTACAGAGAAGCAGTCAGGTTGAGTGTAACCCCCTAAAACGTCCACAGTAAATCAGTGTTTTCCCTAGGTTTGTGGAAGACTTAAGTCATATTTGTATCATCTGGGGACCTCGTGTGATTTAGAAATTACCCCCCCACATCTGAGTTTCGATTGGCGCATTCGCACGGGATAAGCAAAGCCTGCTTTTACTTAAATTTACTAACATGTGCCCTGAGAGTTGGGTACCCAGAGGTGGGCAGAGGATGGCGCGGAGGACGGCCAGGGCGAGGCCGCTGCACCCCACTTGGGTCGGGGTTCCGTATCTTTTTGGGCCAGGCCGGTAGAGGCTACCAGAGGCGCATACCTTATCCCCGCCGCGGCGGTGCCCACACAGCATCACCATCTACCCTAGGACGAAGCCGCAGGGAGCGCGTCAACTCGAGGACAGGGGTGTCCGGTCAGGCAGTGACTACGTTGGCCATGAAAGGCGGCGTCCGCAGTCCTCATCGATCCCATTTTCGTCTTCACGATAGGGAAAAAGCTGAAGAATTAATTTTGAATCACTTTGGACCATTATTATTACCATATCTGTGTCTAGTCTGGGGACCAACTACAATCATTAGATCTGACAAAAGTAATTTAGTTTTAGTAGTTTTGATGCTCACTTTGATTTTAAATTAATTCGGCCTAGGTGGTGCCGAAATACTTGAAATGGTAGGGAAAACCCTGAGTAAAGATAATAATACAGTTGGATTCAATAAACATCAAATATTTACAATATTGTATATTACAAAAGTATCTGACGGAGTTAGATATAGTGGCTTTTCTTTTGCAAAATGTGACTTTACTTTTGTCTTTGCTCTTTATTTTTTGTACTTATTATTTTGCCCTTTTTACTCCACCTGCATGTTGCTGTTCTTTTAAAAGGTACCAAACTGCTTTAAATTCTCTATTTGCAACTCTATGATTACACAGTGTGTGACTATTTGTATGTGTCCCTTGTAATTTGCCAGTTTTTCTTACAAAATAATCATACTTCTTTAATAATTATAATTATTATTATCAAAAGCAAGCAAGCACCAAAGACGAAGGTTGCATTCATGTCCTTATTGTTGCTCCATGGCTGAAAGGTTGTGCTGTCATTTTCTCTAAAGGTTACCTCTGCAGCCTTTTTTAACCCTCGCAACGGGGGAGAAAGGGGTTAAAGTTCCATCGCCTAGCAACATAGGGTGTAGGTGGAGGACGTGAATTATCTCCAACTGGACACCACCTTTAAAAAAATGCTTTCCGAAACTTCCCCGGTCACTCCAGGACAGAGCATTGTTCAACAGTTTCTACGGAGATGTGAAACCTAAAAATGCCTCAGGGGAACAGCTGTTTAATGAGCGTTTAACGTCGTGTTTTACTGGAAGTCAAAGGAAGCTGTGCCAGTAACTGTCTCTTATAAAAAAATCATTGTTGCTTTTTCCTTTGCATGGCTGACATTATGAGTCTCATTGCTACAGCTCTGCCACAATGCTTTAAAAAATAAATAAAAGTAATTTAATTCACAACAAATAAAAAAAACAGCTCACTGGGTTTGACTAGAGCTGGGTAATCTTTGGGTTTTTTCTGATACCGGTGCTAAAACAATACTTTTAAAACGGTGCCGGTGTCTAAACGGTGCCTGAACAGATACTTTAAAAAATAAAAGATTAAAAAGAAAGGAAGAGCACAAAACGACAGTCAGCGACATTAAAGAACAGCTTGTTTATTGCTAAGGCCATGTGGTCAAAATGTAATGATTTATTTAAAATGTAACAACAATAACTTATAACTTATTTCTCCAGTACATTGCTGTTAAAATGATAAAAACAACAACTTAACTGTTGAAACAGCTAACTATTTCAACAGTTGGCTAACTATTTCAACAATTGGCTAACTATTTCAACAATTAGCTAACTATCTCAACAGTTAGCTAACTATTTCAACAGTTGGCTAACTGTTTCAAGTATTACTTGATTTGAAATAGTTCGCTAATAGTTGAAATAGTTATCTAACTGTTGAACGGTAACAGTTGAAATAGTTAGCTAAGTAATGGATAAATGGTTGAAACATTCAGCTTTTCTCCAAGTAGTAGCTTAGAAAGCTAGTTGTAGTACGATTGCTGATCAAACCAACCTTAAATTAACGCCCAATTTATTAAATATCCACTGTACATTTAAAACATACAGTACATTAGGAATCGATTAAGGGGTACGCAAATTCATTTGACAGGGCTGTGGGGGGACCTCAGAGGAAAAAGTTGGGAACCACTGTCCTACAACGTCCACGGTGATCAAACAGCCTTTTGATTCAAAATGGTAAACAGTGTTGAGTTGACAACTCTTTTCTTATTACCTCTGTATGAACAGCTCATGCCTAAACCTTACAATGAAAAGCTCTTGAGACGTTGCCAGTTCGTCATGAAAACCACAGAGGAAAGAAAATATCATCTGCTCCACTCTTAATAAGCGCTTTGATAAGGACATTTTAATAAGTAGGATATATTATGAATCATCGCCAGCCATGCAGCACATTGGCCCCCATGTGTCAAACCGGGAGGTGGAACAATAGCAATAAATACAGCCGTTATTAAAATCTTTGTACTAAATACATCTCGCCAATTCATTATTTTGTCCCTAGACAAAGCTGGAAAAGCCGTGACTGAAAAACAACCTTATAATTACTCAAATTATACATCCTGTGCTGATTTATTTTTATTTATGAAATGCAGATCAAATTATTTTTCAAGTGTGTCTCTTTGTTTTTCACAGTTAAAGTATGTGGTTTCATCTTCTTCCCACAGGTCCAGCTAAAATTTGATGAGCGTCTACTTTAGGGGTTATTTAACTAACTCACAAACTGAGCTACACAGGGAGGACAGAAGAGTGTAAAGAGAAGAGACGGAGGGTTACTGCCAATTTCCACCGGCTGCGTAACGGCTGCGGATCCGCTCCGGAACGGCGGTGGAGTCATTAGGTTTCCATTAAAGTCAGTGTGTGTATTTCCACTGACTGCAGAACGTCTGCGTCCCGACTCCATCCCAGCTCCGGCGGTCCCAGCCCTCCGGAGCAGATACCCAGAGCTTCTATTTTTGCCAGACACTGGAAAGCTCCGCAGCAATTCAGCACACGGCAGATAGTGCGGGACAGGAAGTCGAGCACAGAAACAAAATAAAACATCCGGTTACTTTTGAAAATAAAATCCACCGTGCTCACAGCGCATCATATCTCCCTGCACTACACCTTGAAAACACAGCTCAGAGTAGTTTCCCCTCTACTCCTCCAGATGGAAACTAACTGTTGTTGGTTTTGTGGTTCTATTCTACGTGAATTTGCGAGATATTGTGGGTCCTCGTGACTACAGCTGTCAGTCATGGCCGCAGCCGTGCCGCAACAAATTCGGACCTAGTGGGTATTGACGGACGGCGGAGCACGCAGCCATTCCGCAGCGGAGCCGATCCACTCACGTTCTGCATTCAGTGGAAATCCGGAGTTACACCACACACTAGGGCTGCTCGATTATGGAAATAATCATACTCACAATTATTTTGGTCAATACTGAAAAACACTATTCTTTAACAAGACTACTCATTGACTTTTGCAAAGATGTTGCTGTTATTGAACTTAAAAAAACTGTGAAACAACAGTGAAAACACCTTGAACTGTGACATTTCCCTTACTAGTTTTGCTGCTGAACTTGTTGAATTCCCCTACAGAACAGAAGACAACATAAGAGTTTCCTTGCAAAACGTAATGTGCAAAATAATCGTTTTTCTCGAATTCAATTATTTGCACAGCCCTACCACACACTCAAGTACATCAATACTTGACACTCATTGACATCATTCCGAAGCCCCCTTACCTTAACCATCACAACTAAAAACCTAACTCTCACCTGAACCTCAAAACCAAGACTGAACCCTAAAACAGGCCTTAGAAGGTCTGTCCAAAGGTGAGGACCGGCCAAAGAAATGTCCTCACTTTCCAAAAATGTCCTCACTCTCAAGGTCTAAAACTCAAATAGGCTCAGGCACACACACACGCAAAAGGAAGCCCTCCATTACCTTGTTAAAGTTTTCTGCTTTGCAAACAAAAGAACTGACGCACACACACACACACACACACACACACTTTTTAGTTAATACATTAATCAATAGGATTGGGCATATAGAACCGGTTCCAACTTGGACTTGTTTTAAAAATTAACAAAATTGTTTCTTTATTGGAATCGTTTCGAAAATTTGGTTTCGAATCCGATCATCGGTTTCAAATTTAACATGCGCAAGATTTAGTTTCTATAGCAGCCAGGCGCTGGTTGTGTTGCAGCTGTGGAGCACAGTAAGCGGCACTCTAAAGTAAGCCCGGTAAAACTGTGAATCACCATTGAATAAAAAAAATAAATAAAAAAAGGCCTCTTATCTGTGAATTAAGCGTGGGACCCGTTTTAACTCCACCGCTCAAAGAATCAGAATCGAGAATCGATAAGAACCGGAATCAAAAGGAAGAATTGGAATTGGAATCAGAATTGTTAAAATCAAAACAATGCCCAACCCTTTTAACAATTTATCATTTCAGCAGTACAGTATGCAAATGTAAGTACTCTTGATTTGAACCCTGCTAAATAATTGTAAAACTGTAGATGTTTTTTTTATGAAGAGTACAACCGTTTGGCTTGTGAACTTTATATAATGCAGTTAATATTTAATTTAAATTCACTGGTTGCAGTTATCAGAACTACGTATGAGCAGTCAGATGAAAGCTTTCACGCTGGCTAAGCTGTTATATGTGGACATACATAACAACTATTCCTCCAAGCCAAGTGGTAGCTTTTGTCTCTTTTCATCCAAGCAGCATGTCATCTCCATCATTCAGGGCCATTATGCCCTCCGATTCCTCCCCACTGACCTGGACAATCAAAGGGAAATGGGGTGACTTCCCTGCTGAGATATGGGAGGAGAGCAGTCGAGTGCTGTGAGGACGCACCAGGAGGAGAGGAAGGCGAGGAGAATATAGTGAGTATAGTTTTTTTTTTCTTTTAAGATAAGAGTGAAAGGTTTGAGAGTGTTCCATTAAAGCAGCGTGAGCGGCAAAATGATCAGATATTTGAGATAATGGAAGGATGGAAGGACTGACTTTCAAACTCAGTAGTTGTTAAAGTTGATTATGGAGACACCCTTCTGTGGTCTACAAAAACGTCAATGGCCTTTAAAAGCACTGGGGACGGGGGTTTTTTCCCCCTGTGTGATTGGAATGTTTTTGTCATGAGGACTTTCACACAGAACCTGAATATCACGCAACGATAAAGCCACGTCATTTCTTTTCAGGACGAGGTGGATTTTTCTGAGCGCCATGAATAAAGACATCAACCAATCATGTTGTTTTTTTCCCACTGCACGTGAAGGCAGCATGTGAAGGCAGCGGAGAAACAGAAAAGAGATGAAGCCATCTCGGACGCAACGTTAGAACCCAAACCTAACCTTAACTATAGATGGGGGCGCTACGCAATTTAACAGGAGGGAAACACTTTACGACGGGGGAACAGACTTCTGCACAACACCAGTATGAATAGTTTTGATGTGAAATATACACAGGCGATTTATTTGCATTTGTCACTTGTCGCTTATTTGTCACGCCCTCGGTGTGTAAAGGCCTTAAAGGTCCAATGTGTGGGAATTTCTACCATCTATCATCATATCAGATCATATATCGCAATCAACTCTCTCGCGTCACAAAGTACGTATTACAGTTACGGTAGCATTCACGCTTCAAAAAGTTATTTTCAATATACGGGCCGGGAATCGACAATACCCTTTAGCAGCATTAGCAGTACCTGCAAGTTTATCATGTGACAATGAAAATGCGAAAGGCGGAGCAGTATGTCCTGTATGTCCCTTACCGGCTAACGTATTTCCAGATGGAGCATGAATATGGAGCGTCTACCCCAGTTCAGGCGAATGTAAACTTTCAAGCCAATAGGAATACTTGGAATTGATGGTGGTGGTAAATATTCATGAAAAAGGACAAGTTTGTGAACGGGCAACACAGATTTCGATAATGAACAACTAAACACGTTACACACTGGGACTTTAAAAAGGGTGACTGTGGCGTGAAGTACGGACAACACACACTGAAATGAGTGGATGTTCAGCTAAATGAGCCTCTCTTTCATTTTCCGTCTTCAGCAAGAAGAGCAAACAAGGACACAGATGGTCCACTTCCTTTAAAAAGAAAACACTGTGTGTGCATGTCTGTGTGCATATTTATGAATATAAGCACGAGAAGAGAAACAGAGAGTAAAGAAATGAGCATACTCTTCATTTCACAGTGAATAATGGTTGTGCCAACTTGAGAGTGAGTGCCCAGTGTTACATGGCAGAGCATTAAAACGGAGCCACTATAAAATAGCAGAGAAGCTGCAGTGACTCTGAAATAGCTTCAGACAAAATCCTGCTTGGCTTTCAAGTGTATATTTTCTTCTATATAAAATCTATTGATGGTTTTTGTTTTAACTTTTTATTCAGGTTTACATATTCACATTTTGTGCTCTGAATGGTTCCCGGCAGGGTTTAAACTTCACCAGGTGCACAGAAGAGAAAACAAACATGTCACAACAGCGCCAGTGGCGTAAAAATATCAAGAGGGTTGTGTGTCGTGTAGCGTAGCCGGAGCGTCAAAGATAAGCAGGCCGACTTCTGAAAATTCCAAACAACGCAGGTTTATGTGCAGGGAGCCAAACACTTACATACATCAGAAAAATACAAAACTTGAAACTAAGAAAAGGCAGCACAGGTTTTCGACTAAAAAAAAAACTCAGTACGGCACATGTTTGTATCAGCCCGGCTCTTACCTTCTCTTTGTACACCTAAACTCCTCTGGGAGGCGCTTTAGGATGCCAAGTTGCAAGAAAGATCAGTACAAGCACTCCTTTATTCCTCACTCTATAAACACTTAGGGTTGGGTATCATTTGGATTTTTTCCAATACCGGTGCTAAAGCGATACTTTTAAAACGGCGCCGGTGCCTAAACGGTAGAGCTTAGATCGGCCCAAAAAAATCAAGCCCAAACCTACCCGAGCCCGAGCACGTTGCGTCCGAGCCCGGCCCGGCCCGACACATTAACTGTAATTATGAGCCCGAGCCCGATTTAAACCAGACATTTTTTTAATACGTGGGCCGTTATAACTGACGTTCTCAACTACAATTCAGAGTTGTTTAACTACAGAAATCTGTTTAGAATAATACAACAAGGACGAAGCTGTAAACTGCGCTGTTTGTTTAGAATGGAACGGATCGCAAATGGATCTGAATGAAGAAACGTAAAAAAAAAAGAAGCAATGATGAACAACATATTGTTGTCACTGCCCACGACTTGTTTAAACTGCTTCCATACCTCCGACTTTCCTCCACACTTGCTCAAAGTTAATTCTCCTGTTTTTCTTTTTTTCTTTACATCTTCAAGCTCCATTTTGCACTTAAGATACACAATACAGCACAGCAGACCCAGTGTGATGCGTGCGAGAGGAGGAGACTCTGCGCATGAAGTGCTGCATTTTGTAACTGCAGCCTAAATTTTGTACACATTAGTTACTTTTATATAGCTTATATATACATATTTATAATATTTCTGATTATGGCATAGCTTTCTCCCCACCCAATTAGGCTAAATAGGTAATGGATAAAAAAAAAAAAATGCTCGATCAAGGGTCCGGCCTGGGCCCGGCCCGAGGATAGTGGCGGAAAATAACGTCGGACTCGGGCTTGGGCCGAGAATATAAACTCTACTAAACGGTGCCTGAACCGATACTTTAAAAAAAGTAATTCACTAAAAAAATAAAAGAAGAAGAAGAAGCAGAAAACGACCGCTGACGACATTAAAGAAAGGCTTGTTAATTGCTAAGGCCATATGGTCAACATTACATGATTTATTAATAATGTAATAACAATAACTTATAACAACTTTCTGTATTTCACCGGTAAATTGCCGGTAAAACGACAAAACAACCAGTAGATGGGAAAAGGGTATTTTACAATAACTTTTAATGCACCACGAGCCTTACCAGTTTCAAGTGAACGCACCATTTAGTCTCGTCTGTGTTGTTTTTCCGACAACAGCAGCTGCACACTGCTTAACGTCCTGCTGTTGGAATCCTCTCCAGTGAAATACAGTCACATGTTAGACCGTTTAGCTGTCAGCATTTTAACCGTGTTTAATCCAGCTGCTAGCTAACGGTAGGCTAACGTTACCTGCTGCCAAGTGTAGCGTTAACTAGCGTCACATGCAGTGACGTTTCTGCGACCTATAACGTCCGTTTCGGAGCATCAGAGAGCAGCGCAGGCATTTAAGTGGCACCGAATACCGGTACCGGTCGTTTAGGTACCGGTACCGGTCGTTTAGGCACCGGTGCCATATTAGCACCGGGTCTCGGTACCCAACCCTAATAACACTGCTCAACCAACCAAAAAGGAGCACAAGGACGTGTGTATATATAAATAAATATGGACACATGTAGGCTACATAAGCACAAGGGCAGTGTTGTAATGTAACAAAGTACAAATACTTCGCTACTGTACTTAAGTAGAATTTTCACGTATCTATACTTTACGCCGTTATTTATATTTTCTGAAACTTTTACTTTTACTCCACTTCTTTTCCTAAATAAAATGTATAATTTCACTCCACTACATTTCCCCCTCAGCATCTTAGTTACTTGTTACTACAAAATAAAATCAGAACAAATTTGTTACACTGGAAAAAAGCAGGTTTGGCGAATCACTGCTACTAAATTGCCAAGCTCCATTCCAGTTGCTGACCTAATGCCTGTTTGTTGCCAAGCGGCAAAAAAACCCATAGGCCAGTGTCAGGTGTTTTTCGGGGGGAAGACAGTTTCCAACTGTGTGAACAATGTGAAGCCTCATGTATATAAATAAAACAATGACACAAGAACCTCACACGGCCCATAAACTGTATAGTGTGAATCATTAGCCTAACTACCTTCTTTTCTTCCTTCCTAAATGAAATGGCTGTGACTGGAGAGGCCTGTGAGTGACAGCAGTAATCACGAAGCCATTCATGCTCCTCTGTGTGATGCATTGTTTGTTTTGGCTCATGAAGGCAGGCTTACTGATAAACTCTGCAATCCGCGTTTTATTCACAAAGATCCCACCTGTGTCTTTACACAACACTTCTTTTAATTTGTATGACAGTTCCAAAGCATAATGAGATCCATTACTCTGTGCATGTTGAAGGTAGCAGCAAATAAGAATAGTTTCTATTTGCAGTTTGCCTGGAAAGCTGTCATTATTAATATGAATTAATGTAATTAGAGATACATTAATAATGCATGCAGTTACATAGCCACACATGTTAGAGATCTCAAAGCGCTCTCTGGCTTGTGTTGGAATCACATAAGCAAATTGCACATGAGGGGAGACGCAGAAATAGAACGGCTTTCTATCTCCGCAAAGACAGAGATGCAAACACACAAGCAAATGCTACATAGTGCATGTAGAGAAGTGCTGGAGTGCTGTACCTGTATGCAGGGTGCGATTTGTGAAAAGGGTTTTTTGATCATGCACAACAAAAAAGCACATGCAATAATTAAATCCCCCTTTCAATAAGATGGGTGCCACTCGACCAGCCATGCCAAAACACTTATTTATGAACTTCTATCTAATCTCAAAAATGAAATAGCACAATGTGGTGTCAACATAAAACACAGAGCTTTCAAGCCGGAGAGCAGAGTTCACTTCGCGGCAAAAACTATATATACTTTCACCCAGGAAATGCTTGTTCGTTCCTCAAGATCTTTTTCCTAAACTTAACTAGTCATTTTGATGCCACATGACGCTCACTTCTTTCTGGCTAAACTCCACTACCATGGCCCCTGAAAGGACCGTTATCTGGCGGTGCCTGTAGCGGGCTCACAGTCACCTATTGGCGGTTAAACAACTGCCCCTGGTAGAGCTCTGTAGCGGCTAATTACAACGAGCAACTGCCTCTCAGATTTTATCGTATTATGGCACTATAGACTGTACACGTTACAGCGCTTTACTTCTAATACTTCTTCAATGGTATATGATATACTGTATGTTCTACAGTATTGGTGAAGTAGCATTGATCACTTTGAGGCGGGGATAGCCGACATTTTGTCCCCGCCAGGGATAAAAGTAATTCAGCCGAGCCAGGGATACAGGAAAGTCTATAGTGATATCCTACATATTCGTGGATTCGGGTACATTTTAAGAACCAAAAAAAAGTCTACCGGCGGCCCCTGGGGCACCGTCACCGCTGCTTTCTCCAGGCAAAAGCGGAACACGGGGCTCCAGAGAATTGGGGATCAGAGCGGGCGTGCGCTGTGCGGATATCAGATCTGTCACCGCCACTATGACCGACCGAATGATAATAACATCGCAAAACACAAGATTCACTCTCAGTGGTTTCTGGGACATTAGAAAAACTTTCAAAGTACTAATGTTGAGCTACCTAAAGGATAAGTAACGCCACCGACCCCCTGTGTGGAACAAATCTCTCAGCAGTGTCTCTCTCTGCCGTGCTATCTTGTAAACTCAGATGGATTTTGATTGGCTGTCAGTGTTTTCTATCGTTCATCTAATCGCTCTGAAAAAGATCTCAACAATATCTTTTGCCACCTTAGAGTTGTGGTGTGGACTGCACCACCCGTTTGAGTTGGAACGATTTTTAAAACTATATATTTATAGTTATCATTATAGTTATCGTTCTTGGACAGCCCTTAAAAAGGTCTGCAGACACATTTTGGGTCATGATGTTTGTGAACAGTTCGCAGTCAATGTTGTCAAAGAGATCAGAAGCAGCAGACCTGATCGCACAGAAATACGTGAAATGACAACGACCTCGTAACACCGCATTATGTGTAAAAATAATGTACACCATGGAAACGATTTGGGTTTAGGCAACAGAACTACTTGGTTAGGTTTAGAAAAAGTGTGGGTTAAAATAAGTATGTTTGTTACGAAATGTATCTTTCTATCTATCTATCTATCTATCTATCTCTATATTATTATTATTTCTAGTATATTTCTTGTATTTTCTGTTTGTGTGTGAGTGAGTACGACAAATTTGATGTGTTGTACAACTGGCAGTGTGCAATTTTGTTGGCTAGTGGCAGTCCCTGCACGCAACATGAGCATGTCTATGTATGTATGTATGTATGTATGTATGTATGTATGTATGTTCCTTGTTGTGATGAATCATTTAAACAGCAGATATTGTTTGTCCAAGACAAAATCCCTTCGGGATAATAAAAATCTATCTCATCTTATCTTAGTATGTGTGTATGTCTTTGTAACTTGCTTCTGTAACACAGACATTTCCCAGTTTGGGATTAATAAAGTCCATCGACTCTCTATCTAAGATACGTACATAAGCTAAAATAAGACAACGTTGACTTTTTTTTTTCTTCACACGGGACTCGAGCAGCGGCCTATGGGTTGAAAAATATGTAACTCTCCTGTGGGTCGTATTAGAGGGTCGTAATAAAGGACCCATATTGTCGTATGGTTTGGAGGACTTGTTGCTTGGAAATGACTTACAGAGAAAACAGTGACAGATGAAATGGTGTCAAATTATGATCGAGACAAACGTCTGAACTGTGCCTTGAACATCTGAATTTACCAAAGATAAGTTGAAGTTTTTGGCAGTGTAGAATAATTATCATTATGAATCAACATCAACACATAAAACCATGTGTGTACACGCTCATGAAGACCTTCAATTCGGTGATGCCATTCTTTGAGTGGAAAGTTTAATGGACTTCTTTAATTATACACACATGGCCCAGTTCTGCCTAATGCTTACATCTGGAGCCTGTCTGTGCACACTGAATATTCATGAGAAACTGTATGGAGCCACATGAGCCCTGAACATGAGCCCTCAGATGTACGTATGTGTGGGTGTAAGTGTTTATGCAGTTGTGTGGGCTGTGTGATTGTATACCTGCTATAAAACCAACTGTGAACATTTTAGTGATGGCAATTTCTAATAACACTTTGGTCCAGAGTGAAGAATCCTGGAAAGTAGTGGATGAATTTCCATCAAATTTGGCACAGACATTCATGATCCCCTGAACTTTCAATGAGTGACACCAACAGTATCCATCACTAAAATGTGTGTTGTTCAAATTTCATACCACATATCAATGCATTAGGTAGTGGAATGAGTAAAGACACACAAGTAAACAGTAAGAATGCAGGCTAACATTGAGTTTTCCATTTATACACCATTGTGCCACAATGTTAACATGACACACCAGATGGTTTGTTAACACGGAACCATTGTTAACACAGTCATTGGAAACTGTTTGGGAAGGGGCAGGCACGTTAAAAAAATACCTGGCAGGTGATTGGATGAACCATCTGTCTATCACGTCCACCATTGTTGCTTTGGACGGAAACAGTCGCGGCCGTCACACACACCTAAACCACTCCAATAGCTGCCAGTAGCTCCTCACCAGACGCTCGGTTTGGTCGGCTGTTGTCCGGATACAAACACATTACTTGAACCCTCACAAGATGGATTTTCCCGCGTGATGCCGTGATATCGCGATAATCGAGCGGCCGTGCACGGTAACCACGTTGTAATGCACTTAGAGGATCGGCTCACAGCTTGAAAACATGAAATCAAATGATGGACAGCTCGAGGAACACCTCAGAAAACATAAAACGTTTTTGCTATCTGGTTATGAAATTTAATTGGCAGTTAAAAAATCTAAAGTTAGACGTTGATTGACATGTTTTGTTGCAAGTCTTCCATCATTTTCTCTTAGTATAAAACATTGATTTGTTTCTATATGATCAGCCAAAACAGAATGCTATGAAATATGTACACAGTGTTAATTAAGCAATACCTGTACTCCAAGAGTAATGCTAACAATGATCCAACAATTGTATGCTATTGCTAAATAATGCTAAATTTGGGCATGTTTACATGCTGCCCTGTTAAAGGTTACAAGCTCCATGCTACCAAGGGATGCTACATGTTGCAAATATGTAGGCTAAGTACGCCAACATCGTAAACGCTATAGAAACAATAGCTACCATTTTTTTTAAAGCATTTTATGCTTATTTTATTTAGACAGAAACAGAGAGGAAAGAGGAGAAAGAGGGGAAGACCTGCAGCAAAGGGCCCAGGGCCAGACTTGAACCCCGGCCGCCTGATTAGGACTAAACCTTAATGGTACGCACCCTACCCACTGAGCTATCGGGGCAAACCCAATGGCTACCATTTTAACATCCAGTGCAATAAAACAACCTGCAGCCAGAAACCAGGGTGTTTTTGACAGTGACCTTTAATTTAAAAAAATATATATTTAATTAAACCTTAATTAGAAGTCGTTCTATCATGTTTTTGTCAATTGTGGAGCATCTCAAAAATCTCAAGAAGGTGATTCAAGCTTTTACATCATCTCCGTTAGATTATTGGAATTCATTGGGTTCAAACTTGGGACATAATTTAAACTTTAAATAGCTATTTAGTGTTCCATATCTACAAGTACATCTAAACTGAGACGGGTAATGATATAATTAGAATAATCACAATAATTATATACAGAACAAGATACATTTTTGTTTTCAGAGGAGCATTCTGACTTGTATGAGCATCAGCGTCACCTGCCTTGCCGATGACAAGTTGCTATCAAGCAAACAAAGCACACACACTTTGAGTGTTTTAATAAACGGCCTGACAGGAAATTGAGACTGCTGACAAAGATGAAGGCTCAACAATCTCCGGGGAGCAGGTGTGTGAGTCAGCGTGAACCAATCTAATGTCACAAAGTCAGAGGCAGGAGAACCGAAGCTGGAGCTCACATCTGGTATGTATGTCAGTTAGATAACAATGCTGGAGGCAGAGGAAAGTTATCTGGACAACTTTCTTGTCTGGACAACTTTCTTACGCAAAAACTTGAACCTTGTTGAGTTAACTCAAGTTGTTGTATTATACTTTATTACAAGGCAGCATTGGGGATATTTATTTGTTGCCATTTAGATTGATGATTGTAGGACGGATATATCCAATTTCATGACCTTATATTTATTTTGATGATTATTTCATAGTGTTATATTTATGGTATGATCGCTGGAGATTGAAACAAAGTTTTTATTCCTTTGCTTTGACCTTTGCTTGCCAGTGTCAGGATATTACCATTCCCTTTGAATTTCTAAAGCAATGGTAAATGATAGTAAGTAACTGTGGACTTTACACACTGCTTTTCCTTCCTACTAGGGCTGTAACGGTACATGTATTCCGTCCTGAACCGTTTCAGTACAGGATGTTCGGATCGGTATGCGAAATTGGTTCGGTACGCCCCGTGACCCAAACACGTCAGAGAGATAAGAAACTCAGTCATCCGCAAGGAACTCGGAGTAGAGCAGCAACACCTCAGCTGGCGTGAAAAGGAGCCAGCTGAGGTGTTTTGGGCATCTGGTAAGGATGTCCCCTGGGCGTTTCCCTATTGAGATGTTCCAGTCATGTCCAGCTCGGAGGAGGCCTTGGGGAAGACCCAGGACTAGGTGGAGGGATTATATCTCCACGCTTGCCTGGGAATGCCTCAGGATCCCCCAGTCAGAGCTGGTTAATGTGGCTTGGGAAAGGGAAGTTTGGGGTCCCCTTCTAAAGCAAATCCCCTGATAGTTCATTTACCAGGGCCAGACCTTACTGCACAGCGCTGTGGAGATAGGTCTGGCAATGCGAGACTATCGTCGCTGCGACCCAACCCGGATAAGCGGTTGAAGCTGAATCTGTTCGGAGAAGGCCAAGGAAGTACGTACAGTTTATCAAAACTTTAAAAACTTGGGTAGAGCCTTGAAAAGCCTTTTAGGCTTTTATACTGCTCTGTTAAGGTTTTTTTATGTGCTACTAAATAAATAAAAATGAAATGAGAAATTGTCAATCAGCACTACAAAGTTTGACCTTCTTTGCTGCTTTCAGTTTTGTCCGTCGGCTGGTTGGGAGCTCTTCGATTTACGAGACTCATCGCTTCAGCTAATGTCATACATCAACAGCGCTAGCGGTGAGTAATCATACCACCTTATGTAAAATCAAAAGGCTAGAGGTAACCAAGCAAGCTGCTGCGGCTGCCAATGCATTCCTGGCCTGTGCGTGTGAAGGCTACACTGAAACCAGAGTTATTGATTTTTAGTCTCGACTATTAAATGTAACAGGTCAATATCATATCTACCTTAATTGTGCTCCTGGCTTCATTTTGCTGTTGTAGCTTTAAAAAAGTTGCTCATTTCCTACAGGATAACTGTGGGGTCACAGAACGTCGTCATGTCACTAATCATTATTTGCTTTGGATGAGAGTGTCAGCTGAATGCCTGCAAGGTAAAGATACAAAAAACTGTGCAGCGGGCATGCCCAGAGCAGGGCCAAACAAACAGATGAGTCGAAGCTCTCAGAAGAACAGGGATTGTTGTTTTTTCCATTTTTATTTTTCTTGCCCAGTTTCCGTAATGTTCTCTCCGCATCAAAATCCCCCGGCCATTGTTCAGCAGCAAGCTGCATCTCTTCACGTTTGGTTATTGTTCAAATCACACTGCTTTTACCACCTGCCCACTCCTTTAACAGGCCATGTTGGCTAACATGTTATATTAAAAGGATCTCCACAGTAATATCCACTCACCCCCCTCCGCAGCCAGCAGAATATTTCACTAGTATAAAGTTGGGCCACTGCTGGTTACATTTTGGAAGCAAAAAATTAGCATTAAAATGACGAAGGGTCATACAGAAAGGTAATGGACCTCTTACAGTTAATTTTAGGATACCTCAAACCATTTAGGATGCACAAGTACTTCACTGATACCATGAAATCATCCAAATTGTGTACTGTACCTGACAGTGATTTCAGCAGTTTAACTCTTGAACTGAAAACCAGAGCAGATTGTGTGAAAATGTGCAAAATTAGACAACAAGTAGATCCGACCAGGCAATCTGATTGGTCAACTGGCATTCAGAACATGCTCAAATTAGCATGACAGCCCACCATGTTTATCACTAAAAAAATATCACTACGCCATTTCCATGTCAACATTGCAGAGTTGAATCATAAACTGTATTCATAAGTATTCATGAAAATAAGTCAGGAACCACAGTGGAACACACAGAAGCTCTCCAAAATATTTATAAGAAGTGATTCATCGGATTAAAAGACTTATTTTTTTCCAATGCTCTGGAGTTAACTGTTACTGGAAACTTTTGTTTCAGATAACATAACGCTGTGCCGGTGACACAGCATTATGTTAAAGTGCTCATTATGCTTTTTGGCTTTTCCCCTTTCCTTTATTGTGTTATATATCATTTTTGTGCACATTATAGGTTTACAAAGTGAAAAAGCCCAAAGTCCACCCCAAAGGGACTTACCATCTCCAACAGAAAACACTGTTCACAAAGTTTGTGAAAAAAAGAAAACAGAAATTACAACATTACACATTACGGAACAAATCTTTTTATTTATCTTTCAGCTCCAACTACATGACCCGCGTCTCTGTGTAACGTAGAGTTTTTCCTGCGTGTCTCTACGACGTGTAATGTTAAGACAGCGAATCAGCAGCTCTATTAGATCATGGCAGAAGAACGCTGCATGCTTATTGTCTCACTGACACCAGTGAGATCTACTTCTTAGGCATTGAAATTGGGTATTGAATGACGAGGCACTTTTCGAAACTTGAGAGACAATTCGGTCGGTGCATAAAAAGTATTGAATTTGGCGCCCAGCCCTAACAAGAAGTCAGTAAGTGGAGCTGCGAGACGTCCCACCACCCTGTGGTCATCCTGCTTGAGCAGAATGATTTTTCACTCAGGTATTATCATCGGGGGGAAAGAATAAGTACGCCGCCACTGGAGCGGGCACGCAACACGTACAGCTTCTTCCACAGCGCATCAGTCCCAGCTGGAGCAGACATGGAGGGATCAATGAACCTCCCAGGAGCGACAACCTGAATTACATCGTCACGCTGCGGTCAGTCAGTGCAACTGATGGCCGGGAGAGTGCTTTCAATACAAAAAGACATAAATCATCTGTGAACTCAAGCGGAGCAACGAAGACAAGAATAATGGGTTGTTGTTTCAGTCAGAACAGCTGTGGATGGATGCTCCCCACCGAAATACACAGTGCTGGAGTAAACCCCTGGCACACATCTATTCACTCCACATCAGAGCGAGAGTACATGTGAAGCGGACAATGGACGACGCCATTCATCTCAGCCTGACACGTATTGACATAAGAGGTGCTCAAATTCATCTTGTGGAGACAGTTCTGTGTTGTCCTCTCAACTTGAAAAAGCAAAATATGAACCGAGGGCATGTACTGACTGTCTTGTCTCTGTCTTGCATTGCCAGACCCTCCTCCACAGCACTGCGGAGGAGGGTCTGGCTAGTCCACACAGCATCCTGGGATGGGAGAAAAACGTGCTCTGGTTTATTGGCATTTCTATAGACCAGTCACAATTGTCTTGGGCGGCGCTAGGCACCGGACGGAGCCACGGTGCCTCTGCAAAATAGCCTCGGGAAGGAACTTGTTTTGGTGGAACATGTGTACGTTCAAAAGTAGTTTTAGTCAGACAACAGAAACTCAGATTGGACAGATAGTCTAGCTAGCTGTCTGGATTTACCCTGCAGAGATCTGAGGAGCAGTTAACCATAGTCCTCACAAATCCACCAGAAGTTAGAACGCCAACACAAAGAAAGAGGAAGGTAACGAAGATGAGGGACATCGGCGGAATTTCCAGCGGCACTGGAACTCTCCCGGAAATGAAACATTGTCGATATAGATACTGTGGACATGATAACACCCCCTTTACACTAGTCTGGATCAACGGGCTCACGTGCAGGATGTTCGTCTGTGTCTGTGTGTTGCTAATCTTAAAACCCATTCGCTTCGGGAAACAACAACCTTGAAGCTAGCAAGCTACACACTAAAAATGGCAAGTTTGAAAGTAAATTTGGATTGTGCAATAAGGCAGGCATGCTTGGTTCTTTCAGGGAATGATTGTAAAGATTTACAAATGATATGTTTAAGGTATTTCCTCTCTAACTGGGGACGTTTTGGGACTGATTGGTGGGACTGCTGTGGACCAAGTACACACGGAGATACACTGGTAAGAGCTAACAAGGTTTAACCATGTATCAGCTAATTTAAAAAGACTAACAGACAGTGAGGGCAATCAGGAGGAGTGGATTCAGGTGTGTTCTCATCCTCCCGACACACCCCTGCCAATCAGACTGCCTCCTAAACAGCTACCAGGGAAAAATACCATAGAGCTACCCAGAGTGGGAGGGGTCATCACAATGAATTGGACCAAAAAATGTGCCAGTACTCTAATTCAGCAGGTGCATGACATACTTATGGTATGTGTCTTGGATATATTTATATTCATACGTATATCTTGTAGGGGTGACACAAATAGTTAACTAGTTGATCTAAGGCACATGTGTCAAACTCAAGGCCCGTGGGCCGAACCTGGCCCCTCGTGAATTTTGATCCAGCCTGCATATCAATCTAGGTTCTAGGGGTCAACCGATACTGTTTTTTTCAGGGCCGGTACCAATACTGATAATTAGTAATTAATAAAACCAATAACCAACCAATAATTTGGAACAGATATGCATTTACCATAACAATTTAAATCTTCTGGTCAAAATTAACATTTTGGAATGTTACAAATTCCAACAAACAAGTTTGTTGCAATTATTTAATAAAACTAACTTTAAACATAATACACAGTCAAAAAATGAATAACAAAAAAACTAAATAGCTTCGTGAAGGTGTAACATGCTAACAGTTTAATTGCAAGTGTTGCAGACTGCTTATAGCAGAGCTGTAGCGGAGCCAAAGTAGAACACTTAATTAATTAACTTTATCGGTTATCAGTAAAATACAACACTGATACAAATAATCCACAAACTGCCAAATATCGGCTGTGATAATCGGCCAGGGCCGATAATTAGTTGAGCCATAATATGTTCACAATAAATTTTGGCCTGCCTAGTTTATGTCCCTTTTTCAGACATTTTTGTTGATGTTTTCGAGAATTTTGCCGATCTTTTTGACGTTTTTTGGACATTTTTTTTGGACATTGTCTTGGCTAGTTGTGTGCCAAACCAAAAAAAAAAGTAATAAAAGCACGTCAATAAACTGTACATGTCTGGACCCTGATGTGATTCTCCTTTTCCAGTGTGGCCCTTAGTGAAATCAAGTTTGACACTCCTGAGGAGTCTGATTCGACTGCCAATCTCACATTTGAATCGTTGCAGTTTCTGAAAATGGGTTAAAATACAAAGGATCGTTCAATTCAGGTTATATAGGGGTGATGAATGTCTGATTATACATGGAATAGTTTGGTTTTCCCATTGCCTATTTTGTTATAAATATCAGCCTGTTAATAATACTGTTAATAACAATTAATCAAAGCTAAAATCAAAAGTGCCGGTTGACTTAATCCCACATGGTGTGAGTGTGCGCCTGTGTTTGAGTTTGAGCTTAGCGCCGCCCAAGACCGTTGTGATTGGTTTAATCGTCATCCACAAGCGACAGCAGTCGGCGGGGACGAGGCAGACGGCAGCTGCCTTCAACCTCCTACCTAACAGTCGGCTCTATCGCCTAGTTTTTATTATACTAATAAAGTGTTTTTAAAAAACCAAAGATACATTTTTACGTGTAAGTAAGTATTAGCCTCACGCTAATTTATCAAGACTAGGCCTACCGGCTAAACCAACGCTAGCTTCATGGCAACCTCTACACCTGGCGAGTCCCCACTCCCCCTCAGGATTTCCTCGTTGTTTAATAATACAAACAAAGAAATTGCTGACCTCAGGGAAGATGTTCGTCGGCTTTCCGAGGACTTAAAGACCAAAGATGCTTTGTTAACCGCCTGCTTGGACGTGGCTCATAATCAGTTGCTCCGGATCTCATCTCTCTCGGCGGCCTTCCAGGATACCGCGCCATGGGACCCAGCTGCCTGCCCACGCCCATCGTCCTGCTCGACACCGGTTATCAAGCCACCCTGGACTGAGGTGGCTTGCAGCCGAAAGAGAGCCTCGGGTAGGGCTCCATCGCCTCCTGCCCTCAGCCTCTCCAACCGCTTCAATGCCTTGTCGGAGTCGGAGCCGGTGGCGGCCAATGCGGCTCACCGGGCTCGCCCCGCTTCAAAGCAGACTGACCAGCCGTCGTCACGGAAGACGATTGCTACCGCGTGGCGAAAGCTTCTGAGGGATGCGGTAGTCAGACGGTCCGGTGGCCTACACTGCCTGGATCGGCTAAATGACAACGTTCCTCAAAAACAATCCCCACAACCGAACGGTAAGCAATCTTCCTCTTCTTTTCCCTGCCCACCTGAAACCGACACTGACTGTTTTGCTCCCGTCACCGGCTATCCACACCCCCCCACTCCTCGTCCGCTCTTCCCCCTAACCACAGTAATTATTGGGGACTCCATCACTAGAGACCTACGGTTTTCCTGGAGCCAAAGTTGCAGACATCCTGGCTAAAGTTGTGGACCTGATACCCTCATTTCCGACCTCTATCAAACGCATTGTGGTCCATTGTGGACATAACGACATGTCCACTCGGATTCAGGAGTGTGAGCGCACAAGGTGAGACTTTACCACTCTCATTGAGGCTTTAAAAAGCACTGGGAAGTCCGTTTTTATTTCGGGCCCACTTCCATCTCTAGGTCGCGGATCATGCCTCTTCAGTAGACTACTCGCTCCAGCTCACATGCAGCATTCACAAGATAGGTTTTATTGACAACTTCAATCTGTTTCGGGAACGTGGCTCCCTGTTCAGCAGGGATGGGATTCATCCCAATACACGCGGAAGCCAGATGCTACGTGGAAATTTGCACCGCAAACACACAGAATAGGAAAATCAAATGTGGACTATTAAATATTAGATCTCTGTCATCGAAAGCATTATTGGTAAACAAATTGATATCAGATAACCACATTGATTTATTCTGCCTCACCGAAACCTGGCTGGGCCATGACGAATATGTTAGTTTAAACGAAGCCACTCCTCCCAGTCATAATACCCAAATTCCACGAGGCTCAGGCCGAGGAGGGGGAGTTGCAGCCATATTTGACTCAAACCTGTTAATTAATCCTAAACCTAAACTAAATTATAACTCATTTGAAAGCCTTGTTCTTAATCTTCAACACCCAACATGGAAAACAGTACAGCCTATTATATTTGTTGTTGTCTACCGAGCACCAGGTCCATATTCTGAGTTTTTATCTGAATTCTCAGAGTTTTTATCATGCGTAGTCCTTCAATCAGACAAAGTACTTATTGTAGGTGATTTTAATATCCATGTGGACGTTGACAGCAATAGCCTTAGTACTGCTTTCAATTCACTGCTAGATTCAATTGGTTTCAGTCAGAGGGTGCATAAGGCCACGCACTGTTTTAACCACACCCTCGACCTTGTGCTAGAATATGACATCAAAATTGACGATTTAATAGTATTTCCGCAGAATCCTTTATTATCAGACCATTTTTTAATAACTTTCGAATTCCTACTACCAGACTATATGAAATTAAATAAAAGTTTCTACACTAGATGCTTATCTGACAGTGCTATAGCTAAATTTAAGGAAGATATTCCAACAGCATTTAACTCAATGTCATGCCTTAATATAACAGAGGACCGTTATGTTAACTCTAGTCCCTCCCAACTTGATAACTTTGTAGACGCTGCTACGGCCTGCCTACGGACTACTTTAGACTCGGTTGCTCCTATCAAAAAGAAGATGATGAAGGAAAGGAAACTAGCACCTTGGTATAACTCCCAAACTCGCAAATTAAAACAAATCTCACGAAAACTTGAAAGTAAATGGCGTTCCACCAAACTGGAAGAATCTTGTGTAGATTGGCAAGATAGTCTAAAAAATTATAGGAGGGCCCTCAGAAATGCCAGATCAGACTACTACTCAATACTAATAGAAGAAAATAAGAACAACCCAAGGTTTCTTTTCAGCACTGTAGCCAGGCTGACAAAGAGTCATAGCTCTGTTGAGCCATCTATTCCTATAGCTCTGAGCAGTGATGACTTCATGACCTTTTTTAATGATAAAATTATAACAATTAGAGAAAAAATTCATCACCTTCTGCCCACAGCTTCTAACGACTCACCATTGAGCGCAGAAGGGCTAGAGAGAACGATAAGACCTGATACATATTTAGACGGGTTTTATCCTATAGACCTCCAACAATTAATGTTAAGGGTCTCTTCAGCTAAGCCAACTACCTGTCTCTTAGACCCCATTCCAACGAGGCTACTTAAAGAAGCACTACCCGTGGTCAACACCACATTACTAGATACGATCAATATGTCCTTATTAACGGGTCACGTACCGCAGTCTTTTAAAGTAGCTGTGATAAAACCTATTCTGAAAAAACCCACCCTCGACCCTGAGGTCTTAGCCAACTATAGACCTATATCTAACCTCCCCTTTCTCTCCAAAATCCTTGAGAAGGTAGTCGCTAATCAATTGTGTGACTTCCTGCATAGAAATAGTCTATTTGAAGACTTTCAGTCAGGATTTAGAAAGCATCATAGCACAGAGACGGCACTGGTGAAAATCACTAACGACCTTCTAACTGCTGCTGACAAAGGACTTGTCTCCATACTTGTCTTATTAGATCTTAGTGCTGCATTCGACACTATTGACCATACCATCCTCTTACAGAGACTGGAACATTTAGTTGGCATTAAAGGAATCGCACTAAGCTGGTTTAAGTCCTATTTTTCTGAGCGATCCCAATTTGTTAATATTAACGATAAACCATCCAAATACGCTAAAGTTAGCCATGGCGTTCCTCAAGGCTCAGTGCTTGGACCAATTCTATTCTCTTTATATATGCTTCCTCTAGGCAATATTATTAGGAAACACTCAATTAACTTTCACTGTTACGCAGACGACACCCAATTATATCTGTCAATTAAGAGTCATTTTTGACCAGGATCTATCCTTTAACGCCCACTTAAAACAAACCTCTAGAACAGCCTTTTTCCATCTTCGTAACATTGCCAAAATCAGGAACATCCTCTCGCAAAACGATGCTGAAAAACTACTCCATGCATTCGTTACTTCCCGGCTGGATTACTGTAATTCTTTACTATCAGGCTGCTCAAATAAGTCCCTCAAGACCCTCCAGCTGATCCAGAATGCTGCAGCACGTGTTCTGACAAGAACTAAGAAAAGAGATCATATTTCTCCTGTATTAGCTTCTCTGCATTGGCTTCCTGTAAAATCCAGGATTGAATTTAAAATCCTTCTCCTGACCTACAAAGCACTAAATGGTCAAGCACCATCATACATAGAAGAGCTCTTAGTACCTTATTGTCCCACTAGAGCACTGCGCTCCCAGAACTCAGAGCTACTTGTGGTTCCTAGAGTCTCTAAAAGTAGAATGGGAGCCAGAGCCTTCAGCTACCAGGCTCCTCTCCTGTGGAACCAGCTCCCAACTAGGGTTCGGGGGGCTGATACCGTCGCCACATTTAAGAATAAACTGAAAACCATCATCTTTGATAAAGCTTATAGTTAGGGAGTGAGGAGTTGCAGCGTAGTAGAGTAGAGGGAGGCAGGAAGTACAAGCCCGTTCCGGCAGGGGAGAGTACGAGCCCGGTCCAGGGCCCCTCTCTTTAGCCTGCCTCTCTTAGTTATGCTATTATAACTCTAGACTGCTGTCGGAAGCTCCTTCCAAGGACACAATGAGCTGCTCCCTCTTCTCTCTTTTCACTTGTCTCCTTTTGTGTGCATCTTAGTCCCAGAAATGCCTGTTACTAACCTAGCTCTGGGGAGTTTTTCCTTGCCACTGTCGCAATAGCTACTGCTAATGCTTGCTCTTGAGGCAACCACTGTAATAGTTGGGGCTTCGTAAACTACAGAGTGTGGTCTAGACCTACTCTATCTGTAAAGTGTCTCGAGATAACTCTTGTTATGATTTGATACTATAAATAAAATTGAATTGAATTGAATTGAACTTAATCCCACATGGGCATCTGCAGTGTCTGGACTAAATATTCAGTAAAATGTTACTCAACCAACCAGAACACGAACACAATGTTAAACTGAGTCACACATCAGGTTATCAGATACATTTGGGTAATTATTCAGTCTAATAAACTAAATCCTGTGTCCAACTAGACTGTGAAGCTCTGCTGAGCTGTTTAGCCAGAGGGCAAGTAGAGAAACAGAGCATTAAAAATTCATACCATATAACTGTGACTACTTCTCCTTCCCCTGAGACAGAGAAATAGATAGTGAACATGTATATTACATTGCATCCAACTCCTTTAAAAGCAAATGCTTGCTCAACTGAATATCCAAGGTTGCATCAAACTTTAAAAACATAAAAACTTAATCATAACAGACTCCTGTATATTTATTACCTCTGCCAAGGAGATCATGTTTGTTGGTTTATGTGTTGGTTTGTCTGTCAGCAGGATTACAGGAAAGCTGCTGGCCCTACATTAGTGATGGAATGTAACTAAGTACATTTAAATACTTTTCATGCCATTTTCTACTTCTACTCCACTACATTTCAGAGACTAGTTACTTTACAAATAATTATTTTGCACAAAACACACATGTAGTTTATAAAATACAATGTGTTATCATAAATGAAACTACCCAACAATATAACGGCCTACAAGCTGCAGCTGAAATTAGACGGATAAACACTTAGTCGATCGACAGAACTGTTTTTATCGTTTCCAGTTTCTAAAAAGTGAGGATTTTTCTGCATTGAGTACTTTTACTAGTATTTACTAAGTACATTTTCCTGATGATACTTTACATTTTAAGAGTGCCATCTTACTGTAGTACTATTACAGATTATAAAACGGATAGCATAAATCAAGCAATCTGATTGATTCATAGCTGTGATGTACAGTAATAACAGGACTCTGATTAAGATGTAATCTTACAACGAAACATTAGTCACTGTTATGCACCTTAAAAAATAAAAAAACTATAAAGTAAGAAGACATCTGTGTTGCACCGCCGATTTTATTTTATTCTGTACAGTAATAACAATTAGAGCTGCAAAGAACCGATTAGTTATCGACTATGAAACTATTTTGATAAGTGATTCATCGGTTTGAGTCATTTTTAAGGAAAAAAAAAAAGTCAGAAATCTCTGATTCCAGCTTGTTAAATGTAAATATCTTCTAGTGTCTTCTCTCCTCTGTGACAGTAAACTGAATATCTTTGAGTTGTTGACAAAACAGACATGTAAGGACGTCATCTTGGGCTTTTGGGAAACACTGATCCACATTTTTCACCATTTTCCAGTAGCCTGACGAGCCAGACCCACATCCAGATGTTGGGTCTGGGAACTCACCATTGGCAGGGCTCAATCCGAGGGGCGGGATAAACAGTTGTCTTTTAAATTCCCTCTGCACGCAATAGGATAGCTCTACAACCAACCAGAGCAACGCTAGTTGATAGATTACACTTTAAACTCCGAACACATCTTCCTTTTTTAAGAATGACTTCAGTGCCGTTCTTTGTTCTTTTCTCAAAGAAAAGCTGAACTCCAAGTCTTCCAGAGTCACGGCCAAAGCCGATTCCAAAGACCGCTGTTCGCCAGCAGCAGCATCCATCTTCTTTGTTTTCAAGGAGCAGGGAATTCACGCGGAACCGTCGCAACTCTGCCGTCATTATGTTAAGCCCCGCCCACCAACTCTATACACTAGGGACGGTGCGGTTCAGGAAAAAATATCCAAACCGTTCGGTTAGTTTGTCTTGGTTCGGAGCGTGTGTGTGTCGCACGGTCCGACGCGTGCGCAATGTAGCCCCGTGCCCGTATTTTTTCTTTTCGCGCGAAAGAAGAGGTGTGGACATAGACAGTAAAAGTGGAGTATGGAGAGCTGCAGGTCACATCACGTGTAGAAAGTGGGACAGAAAAGGAAGGCTGCCCGGAGTTGGAGTATGCGCCAGCGCGGTATAAGTCTGGTGTGTGGGAACATTTTGGATTTCATATTACCTATGATGACAGCGGAAATAAAACAATAGATAGAAACTGTGTGCAAGCATTATGCAAAATGCATTCAATATGCTAATGGGAACACTTCTAATATGTCAGTTCATCTGAGAAGACATCACCCCAGTGTGTCGGTAGACAGCGTAAGGAGGAGAGAGCCGGTTAGGAAACAACTCCTACTCTCTTCAGCATTTAAGCAGCCTCTCAGTGATAAGTCGGACAGGGCAATAGCCATAACTAAAGCACTGGGGATGTTTATAGCAAAAGATATGCAACCGTACAGCGTGATTGAGGGTGAAGGATTTCATCAGCTGATGAAAGTACTCGAGCCACGGTATAATATTCCCTCCCGCACCACTGTAATTCCAAATCTGTATGACGAGACACGAGGAGAAATTGACAAAGAATTGTCCGACACAGCCCACGTAGCTCTCACTACAGATGGATGGACCTCCAGGGCCACTGAAAGTTTCCTCACGGTGACCGCTCACTACATTACTTCGGATTGGGAAATGAGAAGCTGCGTTTTGCAAACACGTCCCATTTATGAAAGTCATACCAGTGAGCATCTCTCTGAAATGCTGACAGACGCGGTGGCGGAATGGAAACTGGAGAGGGCCCACAGCACAATTCCTGTTACTACAGATAATGCTAAAAAATATAGTGAATGCTATCGATTTAGCAGCGGGACTTGGGCCACAGATCGGGTGCTTCGCACACACAGTTAACCTTGCGGCCAAGAGTGCAATCTCACTAAACCAAGTATCCCGACTCCTGGGGAAGGTAAGGAAGGTGGTTAGCTTCTTTAACCGAAGCACAACAGCTGCCCATGTCCTGAAAACCAAGCAGGATATGCTGGAATTGCCATCTATTCTGCCCTGATGGACAAGGATATGAAGAAGAAAGTCAAAGACATTGCCTTGTTAACTGACAGTGAGACCAAACTGGCAGAGGGCCTCATAAATATTCTCAAACCTCTGAAGAATGTAACCACCCTCATGAGCACAGAAACATCCCCCTCAGCTTCAATGATTATCCCACTGCAGAAGATGATACTGAAATCCATGACATCAAGTGCAGAGGACAGTACCACCATCAGAGAAGCTAAGGCAGCCATCACTAAAGACCTTAAAGGCAGATACAATGACCCTAGTGTTCAGGATTATCTGCACAGAGCCACAGCACTGGATCCAAGGTTCAAGTCCCTGCCTTAGCTGGAAGAAAATCTACGATGATCTCACCACGGACATTATGGACATTGAAAAGCAGGTATTGTGGTTTTATTTTGTATATCTAAAGTAAATTTAATTTATCATCAATTATCCTAATGATAATTGCTGTTTTCTTTTTTTTTTAGACTAAGCCAAGCATATTTCATCTATTTGTGCCTTTGTAATATTTTTCTATTCCCCACTGCCCAGTAGAGAATAATTGTTTGCTGCCATGAGAGCTATTTGTTGTTATTAACATTTCCATAATGGCTATTGTGTCATATACTTGTCAGGGTCAACGCAGTGAAGCCCAAGCGGCCAGTTCATCCTCAGGAGCGGAGCCAGGGCCACCAGAGACCGCTCCTCCCCAGAGAAAAAATCTGCCATGGCAATGGTATTTGCAGATTTTTTTTACAACAGAGGAAAAGAAGCCCAAAGCCTTTGTCAGACATCATTCATGAAGAGGTCACCTCATACAAGGCCACAGGCTGCATCTCTGTGGATGAAGACTCACTCGCATGGCGGAAGAACAATGAGCATAAGTATCCTCACATTGTTAAGCTGGCACAACGTAACCTCTCTGTCCCAGGTACATCTGTACCAAGGGAACGTGTTTTCTCAACGGCAGGGGCCATAGTCACTGCAAGTAGGTCTCGCCTCTTGGCAGAAAATGTGGACAAACTGATATTCTTGCAGAAGAATATGAAAATGAAGTGAACAGAGGAGAGTTGTTTTTAAACAGTGCACAACAGTGTGTTTATTTTTATGCAACATTTTATATTGATAGCCAGCATTTTGTTTTTAATATTTAAAATATTACAGTGGCACTTTTAGTTTAGGTAAGAACTCCAGCCATATGTTTCCAAATACTGCACTTTAATTTCAAGCGAAAAAAATGTATCCTCACTCTCAGGGAATAGAAGCATTGTTGATACTGTTTTTGTGTTGAGCTGGTTGAACTTATGCTTCACTTTATGTTTATGGCCTTTGCTATTGTTATAGCCTCATTATAGGCAATTATGTTGAACGTATTCTGACTTATTCAAAAGACGGAGCTTTAAGAGTTCCTCTCTTTTTCTTCTAAAGGATACAATTTTTGTAAGAGCTTCACTGAAGTTTGCAGTTTGATAAATGCAAGTTATGTCGATTGATATTCTGTAATATTTCAATCTTCGTGGGCTAAAAAGGCACATAAGTTCCTGTAGATGGCAATACACATTCTCCTTTTTTTGCCAAATAAATGAAAAGCTTGAAATCATCAGTCTTCCCTCTCGCTGTATGTACATCTCACCTAGCTCTCCTCAGAGATCGTCCCAATAATGGGCTTAAAGTCAAGTCAAATTCAGTTTGTGCATGATTACATGATACAACTATTTTTTAATACTGTATCCTAAATTGTGAATAATTAAGCTATATATCATATGCTGAAGTATATTTCTGGAGTGTTAAAGATTAAAAGAAAAAATAACAAGAAGAACTGTACAGAACCCAAAACCGTGACCCTACAAGAACCGTGCCACCACTGCTATACACAAATGATTTTCCAGTCTACCATACTTCTCTTTTGGCACATTTTAGTCCATTATTACACATCTCATGAACTTTATGTTCCTTTCACCCATTTCTTTTGTTCAGTATCCTTTATGTTTTTGGAAAGACTTTCTACCTTTCAGACTTCTGTTGGTTTCCTTTCACGACTTTCAAGAGACTACGTTCTAGTTTCTTCTCTCCTCTGTGACAGGAAACTGAATATCTTTGAGTTGGGGACAAAACAAGACATTTGAGGACTTTTGAGGTCATCTTGGGCTTTTTGGGAAACACTGATCCACATTTTTCACAATTTTCTGACATTTTAGAGACCAAACAACTGATCCATTCATCCAGAAAATAATCCACAGATTAATTGACACTAAAAATAATGTTAACCATACTAGGGTGTAATTTCCACTGGGGACAGATGGGGACAGATGGGACAGTGGGCACCCCACACACACACACACACACACTTTTCAAAAACCCTGTTTGTGTCCCCCCCCCACTTTCAAATTGTGAACATTTTTGTCTTGGTGATCGCCGCCCGTAATAACTTTCTTAACAATAAAGAAGGTAATACAGTTTACTTATACGTAGTTTAGTACTATTCTTTCTGGCAGAAGTTATTATGATCAACTTACTTATTTCCTGGATTTTATATCATCATAGTTCCTATAAATGTATGTAGAAATGCAGGAATTGGGATTCAAATCGAAAACATTTTTCTGGCATAGGACCCCCTGTTTTGTGCACACCCACCACACACACACACACACACTCACACTCACACACACACACAAGTTACACCCTTGAAACCATATAAAACAGCTATAATTCAGATTCCTTTGCACAATAAGTGTCACTCCGCGTCTAAAAAAAAACGTTAGGCTAAGAAACTGAAAGCTGGCGCCACGGAGGGAAGCCGCTCATCCACACACACACTGCCATGACACAGAGCTGGATTAAAATCGGTCAAGTATCCCTTTAAGTGTACGCTACATTTAGAGTATTTTCAGCGCTTTACCTTGCTGTCAGACAGCCCGTTCTAACGGGGAACTCAAGCTGTTATCTCTGCTCTCTTCAAAGCCACCAGACTCCTTTGACAAAAACAGAATTTTCCCATCGCAGAAAACAATTGCTCTTCTATTTCTGTCTCCATCGGTTTGTTTGTTTGTTTGTGTTCTTGTGTGACTTTCTTTAGCGTTTAGCAAAAGAAATAGTCTGTGCTAGCAGCTAGTCTAGGCTATCGTTACCTGCGCTGTGTTCCAAGCAACCTACGTGCAGGCAGCCAGCACAGGACGGCCTATTTAATTGTGAACATGATTATGTATTAATAAAAATCTATTCAAATTGGAATGTGACTAGAACCTTCACACTGCTATACTTGATGACCGTTTTATGAAAGCAATAGCTCCCCCCAGTCGGTGATATGTTTTGACGATTTATCGCAGTAAGGGGGTTATCGTCCCTAATGTCATCAACATTATGCAAATATGAACCTCATTATGTGAAGGCTTCTGGTTGCTTTAACAAACGTTGAATTGCCATCACATCTTAAATGGGATTAGGAGTCTGGGGATATTTTGATTCTTCCACAAGTCAGTTGATGGACTTTCAAAACCATCTGAGAGAGATTTCTCTGCTAATGTCATTTCTGGGAGTTGGGAGAGGTTCAAAAATTCAGCCGGGCTGCAGAACGCTCAAAAGATTAGACTGGAATGGGTTCAGAAGAGGAGGCAGAGTCACCGGGACTATAAAAGAATATTTTGAGGACTTCTCAAGGCCATTGCATGACAAAATAAATTCAGAAAGGTAGCTACAGAATTACATTCTTTGTAATAACGTTTTGTTGCATACATGTAGGCTGTATTGTGCTTTAGAGATGGAGCATTTGATACCATTGAATGGAATATATATTTCAGTTACAGATCCTCTTTACCCGCTTGTTCACATGCACGGTCACGGGGGCTGGAGCTTATCACATCAGACACTGAAAGCAGGCGGACGCTGTGGATATGCTGCCAGTCCATCACAGAGCTAACGCAGATAGACACTCACGCACACTCTTGGGGCGGTTTAAGGTCTCCGTTACACTTGAGTGGCTTTTTTTTAGGCAGTAGGAAAAGGCTAGAGCACTTCAGCTGAACCCTGCTCCCTCCACCGTTCTGGCCCACAACAATCCTCCAGTCCTACAAATATTTTTGATCACTGCAGTCTGGCATGTTGTAATATAAGTCTCATGAATCCAACAAACTAAATGACAATATACTCCACGTGTTCCAAATTCAAGGCCCGCGGGCTGAATCCGGCCCCTCCCAAATTTTGATCTGGCCTGCTTATCCATTTAGGTTCACAATACGTTTTGGCCCGCCAAGTTGAGAACAACGAGAAACTGTTTTTCAAACTGCGATTACGTGACACTCAAAGCAGATTTTGGCAGATTTACCGACTTTGAGACTCAGAAATTCCCTCAGAAGTGGAGAGTTTTCATATTCAGGCTGTGTGCACTGTAATTTCCATTTTTATGGATGAAATAAACTTGATTTTGACTTTGAGTCAGCTGTGTGGGAGCCTGCTTTTAAAAATGTAATCTTTGTTTTGCTTGATTTGCTAAATTCTATCATAGCTAAGGACCTTTTTTTTGCTGACTTTTGTAGGGCTTTATGTCGACAGAAATGCAAAAAAAGTCGAAAAAAAACCCAAAAATGTTAGAAAAGGAAACCATTTCTTAAAAAGCAACGAAAAAGTCGAAAAAAAGCAACAAAAATGACGACAAATGTCAAAAAAGAGCCATGCAGTAATACAAATATTAATATAAAAATATAATATAATATAAAAATGTAAATTTTTGATGAAATAAATGTCAATAAACTAGAAATGTCTGGCCCAGTGTGGCCCTTAGTGTAGTTGAGTTTGACAGCCTTGATATACTGTACACCTGTACACTTGTCATTGCCTTCCAAAATGAGCTTATTTTGATGGGACGCCCCTCCAGGCTGGACTCCTTTCAAAACCCCCACAGAAATGATTCATGTGACCGTTTGCTGTTCATTATTGGATTTATTGATCAGTCTCAAAATCTCAAGTAGGATTTTGACAGCGAGTCTTTTTTGTAAACCTGTCCTTTGCGGCATCATTCTCTCAGTTGATTAGGAGGGTTTTTGTTATTTGTTGCTGCTTTTGTTTTTATTTAGTTTCCTGTGTTCACGTTACGAGCCAGGCAGAGTAGCAACATGCCAGATACTGGTGATAGATAGAAAACAGTTGACATTAGAGCCCGACAGATAAAGGGTTTTTAAGGCCGATATCGATACAAATATTTGGTGATTTAAAAATCTGATATTCCAATATATATTAAAAAAAAAATCAAAACTTTGAAAATCTATTAGCCGTGTTGGCTGGTGATCAATAAAGCCCTGGCTGAGTCATATTAGGATTTTATTATTCATCAATAAATCGTGCAATGTATAACAATCTCAAAATTACATCTTCAAATGTCTTGTTTTATCCGACCAACAGTCAAAAACCAAAATATATTCAATGTACAATGATATAAAACAAATACAAATCAGACTGAAACCAGGGAATATTATTATTATTATTTTTCCATTTAATATTATTTTTCCATGAATCATTTTAGCACCACACTGGTGAACTATATTGAAGGTGGTTTCATGCGTGTAGAGTAAGAGGAGGACATGAGCGACAGATGGGAGGGTCTCCTGTGTCCTTAGTGTTACATGAGCTGTGGCAAACAAGGTCTGCGGACAGCTCCTTCGGACACATTGCACTCTTAACAAAACAGGCATGCAGCCATCGACCATGTCCATATGTGAGCTGCAGAGTTTTCAGAAAAACAAACGCACACACAAACACCTGGTGCAGTGAGTGGCAGCCTGAGCCGAGCCATGTTATCTAATCTATTCAGTGCTGCCGAATGAGCAGCGAGCAGCGATTCGTCTGCCTCATTGCCCCCTCAGGCGCTCTGACACGGTCACAGTTTGAGTCTGGAACCTGAAGCCTCTCTATTTCGATCTTAAACAGGTTCAACTCAGATTAATGAGTAGGCTGGTGCTTAGAGCTCCGAGATAATTGCGATTAACAATATACTTGTCTCTTTCAGTCAAATTAAAAAAAGATTTATTAAAGTGCTCATATTATGCTCATTTTCAGGTTCATAATTTTTAGAGGTTATATCAGAATAGGTTTACATGGTTTAATTTTAACCATATTTTTGTTGTACTGCACATTGCTGCAGCTCCTCTTTTCAACCTGTGTGTTGAGCTCTCTGTTTTAGCTACAGAGTGAGACCTCTCACTTCTGTTCTATCTTTGTTGGGAGTCACACATGCTCAGTACCTAGGTAAGGACTACTAGCCAGTCAGAAGCAGAGTATGAGGGCGTGCCCTGACAGTACCTAGGTAAGGACTACTAGCCAGTCAGAAGCAGAGTATGAGGGCGTGCCCTGACAGTAGCTAGGTAAGGACTACTAGCCAGTCAGAAGCAGAGTATGAGGGCGTGCCCTGACAGTACCTAGGTAAGGACTACTAGCCAGTCAGAAGCAGAGTATGAGGGCGTGCCCTGACAGTACCTAGGTAAGGACTACTAGCCAGTCAGAAGCAGAGTATGAGGGCGTGCCATGCTAGCAGCTAGGTGAGCATTATAACGTGTGTTCCAAAGTGACCACGTTTGTCTCTGAAGTAAAGGCTGGACTACAATAGAGCTGTTTGGAGCAGTTTGTGAACAGTGTTTTCTGTTGGAGATGGTAAGTCCCTTTGGGGGGGACTTTGGGCTTTTTCACTTTGTAAACCTATAACGTGCAGAAAGAAGATATATAACACAATGATACTGTTATAACACAAACACAAAGCCTATGAAGTAAACAACACCTCTTTATTGTTATAAAACATTTTTTCTGACTGTATCCCCCCCCTTGTTATTTTTGTTGCTTTGAACGTGTTTATGGTCAAGTGCCAACAACTAACAATTGAAGGAATAATAAAATATATATTATAGTCTGTCCAATAATCACTTATATAATTACAATTTGGCATATCTAAACAAAATCAACAATTACCAGTCATACACCTTGAGACCTTGGCTAATGTTGTTAAACAAAGAAACCGCTATTATGTCAAATAAAGGACAATTAGACAATGATGTACTAATTATTACAGGCCTACTGGTGGTATCAGACCAGGTGAATCACGTCCTTTGATTTCAATACAGAAGTGCCAATATTCATGACACCTCATGACAATATTGTAAAAAATAAACCAGACTATTACTCTTTAATTAGTCTGGATCAACAGTACATTTCCAGGATAATGGCCTGACATCCGGCTCAATGTCCCTCATGTTGCCCTCTCTGTGTGTTGCCGTTCTATAAAGTCCGTTCTGTTCGGGAAATAACAACCTTCGAGCTAGCGAGCTACACGCTGAAAATGTCAAGTTTTGAAGAACATTTAGACGGTGCAACAAGTCAGACCTGCTTGGTTCTTTCAGGGAATGATTGTAAAGATTTATAAGAATATGTTTAGGTCATTTCCTCTCTAACTGGTACGTTTTGGGACTGATTGGTGGGCTTGCTGTGGATGAAGTACACACGGAGATACACTGGTAAGAGCTGATGAGGTTTAACCATGTATCAGCTAATTTAAATAGCTCACGTTACTGTATTGTGTCAACAGTTACCTTCATTTAATATTGGATGTGGAGTTTTCTTTCAGCAAAACAAGTTCCTTCCTGAGACTATTTAGCAGAGCCACCGTCGCTGCGTCCAGAGCTTAGCGCCGCCCAAGATGATTGTGATTGGTTTGAAAAAATGCAAACAACCCAGAGTGATTTTTGCTCCTGTCTCAGAATGTATCTGTGGTGTAGCCAGACCTTCCTCCACAGCGCTGCGGAGACAGAGCTGGCAATGCGAGACTACTCTGTAATATATTCATAATATATCACATAACCCATTGGCCCCCTTTGAGGATATCAATTACACACAAATACAGTCTCACAGGTTTAATTAAATGCACCAATTATACTTGTTCTCTCTTTCGACAAATGTCAAGGCCTGGTAATATTTCAGCTGGCTCTGAATGATCCACGTGACTCCTCCGAGGCACAGAGAGGGATTTGGCTGAGAGGGAGAAAGGGTCTCTGGGCCGAACACGCTCCGTCTGCCACTCTAATACTCTCCTCTATCTCTTCCAGTCCCCGAAACCTGTCCCACTGTGTTTAATGTTGTAACTGAATGCACTGTAGGAACATACATGGAGACGCTAATCATTCCAGTTTTTAAGCTGGTCTGAGCGTTTTGAAAGTTTTATAATATATCAACGGAAATACTTTAAATATGAGCACCATGTTTGCTCACTTTTAAAAACTGTTTTATAATGCATGGAGTCGATCGGAGAGGAAGTGAGAATGAAAAGCATCTGATGTTCCTATCTGAAGATCATAAATACTACATTATTTTGAGGAGAAGTCTTGTGGAAGACTTTCCGTGGTTTACGGATGCAGAACATTTGAAACGACATCGGTTTAATTTCCTTTTTGCCGCTTCGTGCAAGGCATGAAATAAATCATTTCGGTCATAATTTCCTAGGATGTCTGTCTTCTTTCGTGCTAGCCTCCTGATAGAAACGTCATCAACACGCTGACTCATTACTCAGACTTTGTGCTGGGGATCTGGCCGGGTAAAGACCGTTTAATGTCCGGACCAACTGATTCAGACATTTGCGTTCCCACATCCAGCTCCTCTGGGTAATGTCTAGATATGGTCAGGGTTGCAGAGCATGCAGTGGTTCCCCTATAATTGTACAAGTAGAGTAAAAACTCCTTCGTTCCGCTTAATTTGCTCATGTAATGTCTACTCTGTCCTATATTTCTTGTCCTGTCTATGCCCCACCTGTCTATACTTTGTATATTGCATTGCACTTTTTTTGCACTTCTGCTTAGATGCAAACTTTTCGTTTGCATTTCGTTGTCTTTGTACTTGTACTCTGCACAATGACAGTAAAGTTGAATCTAAACTAGGATTTGTTTTAGAGATTGCTGCTGCGGTATTGTATACAATTGTATTCTGTATATTGTATGAACTGGACACATTGTTGTACTTTGACGCTACGTTTTTGTATTGTTGTCTTTTCGTAGATCAAGTTTTCCATCTGGGATAAGTCAAGTCAAGTCAGCTTTATTTGTCAATTTCTTCACATATACTAGACATGCAGAGGAATCGAAAGTTCGTTTCTCACCATCCCACGGTGAAGAAGAAAAATGCACAACTGATAAGACAAGACATTTCTACCACAAGAGTAAAAAAAGTGCTCAACAGATAAGGACATTTTTCCTAACATTAAAACAATAAACGGTAACAACAGTGTTTCCCACACATACACTAATGTGTGGCGGTGTGCCTCACTATCAGCACCGGCCGCCGCACACTGCGTTTCGTTATTAATATTTAAAACCCGTTCAGCTGCATTTCCTTTAACTGCTCTCCTCCGTCTCTCTGTCACTTGTGTCTTGCTCACATACACACATACATACATACACACACACACACACACACACACACACACACACACCGCTCCTCCCACCGTGCGGTGTTTGGTGTTTTTAGCCCCCAACGTCGCCTTCCAGGCAGCGGGGCAATGGTTATGTTTCAAGGGTTAAGGTGAGGGTTAGCTGCCTGGAAGGCGACGTTGGAGGCTTAAAACACCATCGAGCCCACCGTGCACACAGCGTCTGTCTCCATAAAGGAGAGAAGACGGCTGGCGAAATTCACTAGTTCACGAAAGGTTGGTATCTATCTCGTGAACACCTTTACACAATCACACATTCACAGTCACTGACCCGACTCTTAGCAAACAAGCGATTGCGCCCGCTTTAGAAAGTTAACTAGTCGCAGGTTTCAAAATGCAGTTGGGTTGTCGAGGTCAAAACACTATATAGCAGCTGTGAATCAAATAAACGTATTATAAATAATGTTATGTCATTTTTTTTACTCTTAGACTGAATGTTTGCTGCTTCAATCCAGATGAGTATTGAAAAGTATTTTCTGCGACTGAAAAAGGCCCGTGTTGAGGATGAGGACCAGCCTGAACCGGAGGTATCAGTCTGAAACAGAGCTCAACAGTCCCACCAGTGGAATTAGTTATGTTATTAATTTGTTTACAATATTGTCAGGCTTCAACCAGTGAAAGACAGGTCAGGGAGAGAGAGAGATAGATAGGCATTGAAGTAGGAGAGGAGGACAGCATCCAACAGCGTGTCCTCCTCAGTTTTTGATACACAGCCCTACAAATCATATATTCTTTTTCTACTGTACGATTTTGCCACAGTTTAGCCCAAACTACACGTTGTACAAATACCACTCTCTTCTTGCTTTCAGACTCCACCCAAATGGGCCTCCGCCTCGCCGAGTTCTCCCCTTCGCCGCCCTGACTCATCAAGATGAATGCTGTCATCCCTCCACCCAGCCCTCCCTCCCTCGCCGTCTTCACACATTGCTCATGTCTCTGTAGATGAGACGGTGTAAAGAGGCCAACACACAGCGGACTTTCTTCAAATTGAGAAGTCTAAATGGAGCGCAATAGGCCAATCCTTCTCGTCTTCTCTCCTCTTTTTATCTGCCCCGTCACTCTCTCTCCCTCGGTAATTTCTTGTCGCTCTCGTGGCGAGTAACTTAACACTTATTTCCCTCAGAAGCAGATGAATGACAATTAATTAACTAAAGGCTTGGTGGGTTCTCATTACTCATTCTCCGTCAGACCGTGCTTGTGTTTTCGAAGGCGTTCACAAGCCGCGTGCACGAGGTCATGACAACAACAGATGCAGCTGTGTGTCCAGAGCTTTACAACGTGTGTGTTGGTTGCACAAGAGACTGGGACTCCAGTGTATGGATATTTCAATGACAGATGGCATTTCATACACAAATGCACATAAGACCCGGAGAGATGTGAAGAGAGGACAGCCTCCCGTTATGAAGTCGAACTCACAGAGAGAGTGGCACTGAAAAGTCTTTTAAGGCAAACCTGGCAAAGATGTTTCCATGAAGAAGTAATGAGAGAGAGAGAGAGAGAGAGAGAGAGAGCGAGAGAGAGAGAGAGAGAGAACAAGAGGGGAGGGAGGACATTTCTCTTGATCTAGATCTTATTGGGAGCTGAATGTTTGCTACCTACCTAACCATCCACTCCAACCTCCTGCACAAACGATTGTACATTTAATATCTTGAATAGTCACCTCGGGCTCTCTTATTTGATAGGGACAAATACAGAATACACAGAGAATTGAACAACAAGTATCCAATGCAATATATCTCTCCAATGTCCGTCCCTGGGGCCACATGTTGTAAACATTCAGGGCTAGCCTAGTCTCGCTTTGCCAGACCTTCCTCCACAGCGCTGCGGAGGAAGGTCTGGCTAGTCCACACAGCATTCTGGGATGGGAGAAAACCGTGCTCTGGTTTATTGGCATTTCTTTTAACAAATCAGAAAACTCAGATTGGACAGATAGTCTAGCTAGCTGTCTGGATTTACCCTGCAGAGATCTGAGGAGCAGTTAACCATAGTCCTCAGAAATCCACCGGAGTTTAGAACGCCAACACAAAGAAAGAGGAAGGTAACAGAAATCCGGTCAAAAATAAGGACATCCGGCGGAATTTCCGGAAGCAACGGGGCAATCCCGGCAGTGGAAGGTCAAGGATATAGACTAGGGCTAGTCATGCATTTACAGCAGCTATTTGCACTAATGTTACCAACAATTTGATAATCGAATGCCTAAAAATCTGTAAACCATTTGCATGTCTATAAAGGGGCAACGTATTCTCATGAACGGGTCCAAATGATATCGTACGAAAATGTATGCACACCAAAACGTATATGATATCGTACAAAACTAGAAAACCGTTAGCTGGTCACGTAACGCAGGCTACAGTGGCTGGCTACGAGCTCCACGACACCGAGCGGCAGTTGCTAGTAGGGTTGCACGATATTGAGAAAATATGATATTGCGAAATCGATATTAATTTTGATATTTTTAAACATATCTAAAATTACAAAAGTTATGGGAAAACACATCAAAATAGATTCATAACAAATTAAACAAGTTTTCTTACAACACAAGGTTTATTTCAACTGGTCCAACATGAATACATATATAAGGACCATGTCTACAGAACAGGACATGTTCTATTGGTTGGACAGTATAAAATATATATATAAAGAGAACAGGACATGTTCTACTGGTTGGACAGTATAAAATAAATAAATAAGGACCATGTCTACAGAACAGGACATGTTCTACTTGTTGGACAGTATAAAATATATAAATAAAGAGAACTTTTCGTTCCGTTTTGTCGTCTCTATCTATTTCTTCACTTACACTGTCACGCTGTTGAAATATGCACACATGTGGTACGCTCCATAGGGTTTGTCACGTAGTGGACCCGTGCGCTGACGTGCACTAACATGTGCACGTGGCACGGTAATTGGCCTATGAAATGATGAGCATTATAGCGTTTCAAGTGGGCTCTGCGCAGCGCTCCACAAAAAACAAAATATTGCATACTTATTGCAACATTTTCAATATAATATTGCACAACGTTTGAGTCGATACTGTCATCATGCACCCCTAGTTGCTAGTTGTTTAAGCTGCCACTACCCCTCAATTTTACTCAGCGCACCTTCTCATTAGTCGACCAATCGAACTTTTAAAACATTTAAGAACTCGTTTTTTGGTATAAAAAAACAACACAAAAACCCCACTGCAGTTCACTACTTTTAAGTGTCTGAAAGAAATGTTAGCGCAGGTGATGATTCACTCAAGTCTTTTAATCTCTACGTCAAACTACAGCAAAAAATACTCTACTGACTACTGACTATCCATCCATCCATCTTCTTCCGCTTATCCGGTAACGGGTCGCGGGGGTAGCAGCTCCAGCAGGGGACCCCAAACTTCCCTTTCCCGAGCCACATTAACCAGCTCCGACTGGGGGATCCCGAGGCGTTCCCAGGCCAGGTTGGAGATATAATCCCTCCACCTAGTCCTGGGTCTTCCCCGAGGCCTCCTCCCAGCTAGACGTGCCTGGAACACCTCCCTAGGGAGGCGCCCAGGGGGCATCCTTACCAGATGCCCGAACCACCTCAACTGGCTCCTTTCGACGCGAAGGAGCAGCGGCTCTACTCCGAGCTCCTCACGGATGACTGAGCTTCTCACCCAATCTCTAAGGGAGACGCCAGCCACCCTCCTGAGGAAACCCATTTCGGCCGCTTGTACCCTGGATCTCGTTCTTTCGGTCATGACCCAGCCTTCATGACCATAGGTGAGGGTAGGAACGAAAACTGACCGGTAGATAGTTCTCTTTTCGTCACAACGGTGCGATAAATTGAGTGTAATACCGCACCCGCTGCGCCGATTCTCCGACCAATCTCCCGCTCCATTGTCCCCTCACTCGTGAACGATACCCCAAGGTACTTGAACTCCTTCACTTGGGGTAAAGACTCATTCCCTACCTGGAGAAGGCACTCCATCGGTTTCCTGCTGGGAACCATGGCCTCCGATTTAGAGGTGCTGATCCTCATCCCAGCCGCTTCACCCTCAGCTGCGAACCGATCCAGTGAGTGCTGAAGGTCACAGGCCGACAATGCCATCAGGACCACATCATCCGCAAAAAGCAGCGATGAGATCCCTAGCTCACCAAACTGCAACCCCTCTCCACCCCGACTACGCCTCGATATCCTGTCCATAAATACTACAAACAGGATTGGTGACAAAGCGCAGCCCTGGCGGAGGCCAACTCTCACCTGAAACGAGTCCGACTTACTGCCGAGAACCCAGACACAGCTCTCGCTTTGGTCGTACAGAGATTGGATGGCCCTGAGAAGGGACCCCCTCACCCCATACTCCCGCAGCACCTCCTACAGTATCTCCCAGGGGACCCGGTCATACGCCTTCTCCAGATCCACAAAGCACATGTAGACCGGTTGGGCATACTCCCAGGCTCCCTCCAGGATCCTTGCGAGATTAAAGATCTGGTCCGTTGTTCCACGACCAGGACGGAATCCGCATTGTTCCTCTTCAACCTGAGGTTCGACTATCGACCGAACCCTCCTTTCCAGCACCTTGGAGTAGACTTTACCGGGGAGGCTGAGAAGTGTGATACCCCTGTAATTGGCACACACCCTCTGGTCCCCCTTTTTGAAAAGGGGAACCACCACCCCGGTCTGCCACTCCTTAGGCACTGTCCCCGACTTCCACGCAATGTTGAAGAGGCGTGTCAACCAAGACAACCCCTCCACACCCAGAGCTTTAAGCATTTTTGGACGGATCTCATCAATCCCTGGGGCTTTGCCACTGTGGAGTTGTTTAACTACCTCAGTAACTTCCACCAGGGAAATTGACGACAATCCCCCATCATCCTCCAGCTCTGCCTCAACCATAGAGGGCGTATTAGTCGGATTTAGGAGTTCCTCAAAGTGCTCCTTCCACCGCCCTATTACCTCCTCAGTTGAGGTCAACAGCGTCCCATCCTTACTGTACACAGCTTGGATGGTTCCCCGCTTCCCCCTCCTGAGGTGGCGAACGGTTTTCCAGAAGCACCTTGGTGCCGACCGAAAGTCCTTCTCCATGTCTTCTCCGAACTTTTCCCACACCCGCTGCTTTGCCTCTTTCACGGCAGAGGCTGCAGCCCTTCGGGCCCTTCGGTACCTTGCAACTGCCTCCGGAGTCCTCTGGGATAACATATCCCGGAAAGACTCCTTCTTCAGTCGGACGGCTTCCCTGACCACCGGTGTCCACCACAGTGTTCGTGGGTTACTGCCCCTTAAGGCACCTAAGACCCTAAGACCACAGCTCCCCGTCGCAGCTTCAGCAATGGAAACTTTGAACATTGTCCACTCGGGTTCAATGCCCCCAGCCTCCACAGGGATGCACGAAAAGCACCGCCGGAGGTGTGAGTTGAAAGTCTGTCGGACAGGGGCCTCCTCCAGACATTCCCAATTTACCCGCACTACCCGTTTGGGCTTACCAGGTCTGTCCAGAGTCTTCCCACACCCTCTGACCCAACTCACCACCAGATGGTGATCAGTTGACAGCTCTGCCCCTCTCTTCACCCGAGTGTCCAAAACATACGGCCTCAGATCAGATGAAACGATTATAAAATCGATCACTGACCTTTGGCCTAGGGTGCTCTGGTACCAAGTACACTTATGAGCATCCCTATGTTCGAACATGGTGTTCGTTATAGACAATCCATGACTAGCACAGAAGTCCAACAACAAACAACCACTCTGGTTTAGATCAGGAAGGCCGTTCCTCCCAATCACGCCTCTCCATGTGTCTCCATCATTTCCCACGTGCGCGTTGAAGTCCCCCAGCAGAACTATGGAGTCCCCTACTGGAGCCCCATACAGGACTCCATTCAAGGTCTCCAAGAAGGCCGAATACTCCGAGCTCTTGTTTGGTGCATACGCACAAACAACAGTCAGAGTTTTCCCCCCCCACAACCCGCAGGCGTAGGGAGGCGACCCTCTCGTCCACCGGGGTAAACTCCAACGTAGCGGCGCTCAGCCGGGGGCTTGTGAGTATCCCCACACCCGCCCGGCACCTCACACCCTGGGCAACTCCGGAGAAGAAAAGAGTCCAACCCCTATCCAGGAGTATGGTTCCAGAACCGAGACTGTGCGTAGAGGTAAGCCCCACCAGATCCAACTGGTAGCGCTCCACCTCCCGCACCAGTTCCGGCTCCTTCCCCCACAGAGAGGTGACGTTCCACGTCCCCAGAGCCAGCGTCTGCTGCCCGGGTCTGGTCCGTCGAGGCCCCTGACCTTCACTGCCACCCATGTGGCAGCGCACCCGACCCCAGCGGTTCCTCCCACAGGTGGTGGGCCCATGGGTTGGAGAGAGAGGTGCCACGTAGCTTTTTCGGGCTGTGCCCGGCCGGGCTCCGTGGCAAACCCGGCCACCAGGCGCTCGCTGACGGGCCCTCCATCTGGGCCTGGCTCCAGACGGGGGCCCCGGGCTTCCTCCGGGCAGGGTCACTCCATCTCTACCTCGTTTTTTCATAGGGTTTTTGAACCATTCTTTGTCTGGCCCCTCCCCTGAGACCACTTTGCCTTGGGAGACCCTACCAGGAGCACAAAGCTCCAGACAACACAGCCCTCCGGTTCATAGGGACACACAAACCTCTCCACCACGATAAGGTGATGGTTCCAGGAGACTAGTATTTTTATGTTACACACATCATAGCCGGCCATCACTTCAAGAAAGTCAACTAATAACACCTAGTTTTTCCAAAGACAATTTATCAAAGCAGAGTGTTCGTTATTCAGGTGAACTTGTTTTGCTGTAGAAAGGTGTGAAATGTTGTTTAAAAATTTGCCAGACAACAGACTGCCTACCAAGCCAAGTGTGCCACTGCAGAAAACCCCTGTGCCAACAAACGCATTACCTGAAGCTACTCTCTCTCCACGTCTGTGTCAGCAGGACTACTTATTTGTAGGGCTGGGTACCGAATTCAATACCTTTTAGGCACCGACCGAATTGCCTCTGAAGTATCGAGTATTGAAAAATGCCTCGTCATTCAATACCCAATTTCAATACCTAAGGAGTAAATCTCATCAGCGTTAGTGAGCCAATAAGCACGCAGCATGCTTCTACCAAGATCTAATAATGTTTGTGACGTTACACGTCGTAGAGGAACAGCTAGTTACACAGAGAGCTCACATAGTAGGAGCTGAAAAATAAATAATAAAAAATAAAGATTTGTGCCCGAATGTGTAATGTTGTAATTTCTTTTTGTTTAATAAAATTGGTATCGAAAAAAAGTACCGTTTAGGGACTGGTATCGAACTGAAGGGGTTGTTATCGGTATAAAAAGGTTTTGAACGATACCCAGTCCTACTTATTTGAAATGAACAGAAACACACATTTGCATCTAATTTCATGTTGTTGATTATTGATTCAACAACCTTCAGACTGAATTGAACAACATGAATGTAACTGCCGCGCTTACATTTCGAAGCATTTTATTTGTCCACTGACAGAAAGCTGAAAACATGTCCTTATTCAGCAACACTCTCCATACAATCACCTCCATACAGTAAAGTTAAGGTCTCAGTAGGCTTCAAACAAAGTGCTTGTCCAGTCATCCAACCAGCTTCTGAAAGCCTCTTACCAACATCAGAATTGTTGAAGGGGGTTTGCCTCCTACATTTTTTGTACCTTCCCAATTAGACATTCTGACAACCAAGCCTACTTTACACCGGAGGTGGAGTTTGAACTAGGGATGCTGATTTAGATTATTATTTCTGACCAATAGCTGACCATTGTTAACCAGTCATTTTTACAGATCTGTGGATTGAATCAGCTAGTTTAAGTGATTAGTCGACAAAATCGTATGAGTGTCAACTAAGAATTTCTCGTAGCCTGGAAATCCAGACCCAAATCAGAAAGATTAAGGGTCTGGCATTGAGTAATGGAAATTGCCCAACTTGAGTGGCAGCACCAAGCATGCATTTGAAAATCTCACTGCACGCAATTGGATAACACTATATGACCAATCACAACAATACACGTGGTGATGTATCCAGAGCCCCCTACGCTTAAATACCAGGGGAGCTAAGCGTCATCTGTTTAGCTCGCCTCTGGCCCGCCTATATCAGATACACCGATGTGATTGGTGCAGCACGGCTACAAGGGCATAGTTAATGAGCATCATTACTCAATGTCAGAGTGACTCACTGAGCAAATTCAAATTGTGCTCTCATGAGAACTCTGGATTTCCAGGGTAAACTTCTCAAGGATAGGGATGGGAACCAAAACATCTGAGAAATGAGGCGTGAAAGCACTTTGGATACGACACTAGATGGAAAAACCTAACGTGGTTTGGAATTAGGCATTTTTTAAAAAAAAAAAACTCTATTTTGGGTAACTGCTGGCTTATTGTAGATGGAGGATCAAAAGCGAGGGGAATTATTTCTACTTCAGCCGGCTTAGTGTGGATGTGGCTTCAGTAGGATGTTTACTGACAACATACTGCTTCCTGGCTTTGGAGACTGCAACTTAATGAGATTCTTGAGCCATTGTCCCTGCAATCATGAAGCTCTTCTTTAACCTTTCTGTGAAAAGCAGTCATAACACATACACAATAATTGTTATTGGCACCTCGAGCCACAGACAATAGCCCACTCTGGCGTCTTCCCCCTCCCCTTTAACGATGCTGAGGCGCACAGCAAACAGATGAAAAAAGAGGCTTCAATAACGATCAAAGTGATAAAAACCTTTCTTCTCTTGTGTGTGAGCTTGAGCGCTCCTCAGAGCCTCCATTCGGCCACATCTCACCGCAGATAAGACACACATCTGCGTCTCGGATCGCACTCCACAATGGCATTGGTCACAAAACCCACACTTGGTCTCCATTACACAAATGTCACAGCTCATCCCTCTGCAACCCTAAAGGCTTCTCCAAGTGGAGGTCTGCAGTGTTGTTTGTCTTATCAATTCCAGAGCAGCGATTGGGTGAAACAGAAGAAAATGTGCTTTATTTGTGTGCTGTATTAGCAGGGCATCACCTAATAAACTCAGTGTCTTCTGTTGTTCCCTCCCAGTCCCTTTTTCCCGCTCCCGTCTACTTTTCCGTGTGAAATTGCTTTTCGTCTCCTTCTTGATGGGAGAAGAGGCACAATCTATTCTGTGACTTAAATGGCAGAAAGGAAAGCAGTCCCTTAAATGAAAGCAATCATCAAGCCTCATCTCTATGGCTGTTTGGTGCGTAGAAAAGCTGCCTGCAAATCTGTTAACCGGCCGTCCCAGTTATATTCGAGGATGCGGCAGAAGGCGTTGAGAGACGAAAAGAGTGCATGTACTGCCAATGAAAACAGAAATTACATCTGCAGAGGAATCACTGATAACATTTATAATTTGTTTCATTGGGGGGTGGGGGGATCAGCCAATCGCTCATATTGGATGAAATGATTGACTATTGTGCGTTAGACAAAGTTCCACATTTCTGCCTCAAGACTGTCACAGATTTGGAGCAACATTTGAATAGAAAATGATCTTTTTCTTTGCCACTACGATTGAAACACTTGAGGAAAAACATGTTGTCGTCTCCATGATTACCACATTCATCCAAAAGTGTCATCTCCAATCTGTCTGTCATACTGTAAACAATCTAGCCTGACATGGTCATACCCCGACCTCGAATGTTGTGGGTGGGGCTAAGTTCGGCTGGCATCCAGGCTATAAACAATCAGTATTACAAACTAATCAGTAACTGTGTATGAATTCTTTATGGTCTGGAAGAGTCATTTCCACTGAGTCTTGTTTTTCCTATCCTTCCAAAGAAGCACTTTATGGTTTTCTTTTGTAGATCTACATTGACAAAATAGCTTGTTAACAAGCATAGTAATTTGAGTTTGGTTTCAATTCAAACCTGATAAGTGTAGAGGGTGTGATTTAAATGTTGTTTCATATTTATTCTCATTATCTGCCCAAGATCTTCCTTGTTGTCAGTGTTTTGGTTCATTTTGCAAAAAAAAAAATGGAGATCAATGAAACAAATGTTACTTAGCCTGCCTCTCTTAGTTATGCTATTATAACTCCAGAATGCTGCTGGGGAAGTTCCCACAAGGACACAATGAGCTGCTCCCTCTTCTCTCTTTTCACTTGTCTCCTTTTGTGTGCATCTTAGTCCCAGAAATGCCTGTTACTAACCTAGCTCTGGGGAGTTTTCTCCCCGGAGTCCCTATGCTTCTTCTTCACCCAGAATATCGCCTTGGAATTGGGTGGCACCTACACCGGGGTCCTGGGTGCAGCTGTCGCTATGGACTTACTACACCCTGCTACGCTCTGCGATTCCCCGCAGTGTCCGACTGCGTCCTGCTGCATCTAACCACAGGCTGCTGTGCCACACTACACCCCATAACGCCCTGCTGTGCCCTACTATGACATGAACTACTACGACTACCACTGTGGTCACTGTTCCACTATCTTTATCGTGACTATTATTGCCACCATTCATCACACCCCCAACCGGTGCCGTCAGACACCGCCTACCAAGAGTCTGGGTCTGTCCGAGGTTTCTTCCTAACAAAAAAGGGAGTTTTTCCTCGCCACTGTCGCAATAGCTACTGCTAATGCTTGCTCTTGAGGCAACCACTGTAATAGTTGGGGCTTCGTAAACTACAGAGTGTGGTCTAGACCTACTCTATCTGTAAAGTGTCTCGAGATAACTCTTGTTATGATTTGATACTATAAATATTAATACTGCGGATTAATCCACATTTGGTGCTCTAGCGAGTATCTGGGGCAGAAGGACGGTGTGTGTAAACTACTACATCTTTTAAAGGTATTTGTTTAAATCAATCTAAAGACAATTCATGAGAACTGGTTTAGTTTGTGTTGTATCTTATAATATTTACATGTGAAAACAATGTCTGTTCCCTCCGCTTCTCCACACAAAGCCGCATCACTCAAATTGCACACCTCTCGCTCTAAAAAAAAAGAAAAAAGTTGCGTTGAGTTTTAATTTTAGATTGAACTCTAGCCTTGCATGATGAATAGTATACCTGTATGACTTTATTTAATGAACTCCATTATTGAGCTCGCAGCAACAGCCGATTTTTGACAGAAAATAGTGTGGGTGCGCCATACACAAATGCATTCTGGTTCAGGCTCGGGCATGCTTTGAATTCATGGTATCTGAGGAGGGAAACATCATTGTTTTCCAAAAGCTCCCAGTTTTCAGATTTATCCACCCCAAAGAGTTTTTTCAGCTGAAAGTGCTTTTTGGTAAGCAAATGCCAGCCTTGGTTTGGAAGAAAGGCCCTTCTGTTCAGACCTTTATTGTCCACGAGGGGAAAATTTGATTTGCAGTAGAGGGCAAAACAAAAACCATGAACGCAACATGCCAGAGATATATCACAACAAACCAAATATCTGTATTTTTCCGTACGGTACGGATCCCTGGAGGATTCAGGGGAAATTCTGCTACACATATTGCAGTATGCTTGTTATTGTACGGATCTAAAAAATCCAAAAGTAATCAGTTACATGTGTGGATGTCAGCTGTCAGTGACATTAAAAACATGCAGGGAAAAGGATGCACTTAAATTAAACATGAATTGATCTGAAATCAGAGGAGAAGCTCTGAGGTGGACTGACTGAGATGTGGTTAAGAATTTGTTTTGTCCCTTCTCTCCTTCCCTCTTCATTTGTCTTACAGGTTTTGCTGTTGTTTCTGTATTATTATTACATTTTCTTTCCTTGACTTGCTTTGATTATTGTGATTGTGTTTCTTCAATGAAATGGTCCAAAAAAGGCACAAAAAGACCCTCTCCTCTCCTCACATTAGCTTGAATAATAAGAGCAGCGGTGGAGTAATGAGTCCTTCTGGCTGAGAGATCAAACGGGAGCCGCCATCGTCCCAAGAGAGTGTGTACTTGTGTGTGCATTTACGTGTGTTTGTTCTATACAAATGAGTAGGAGCTAGGAGTGAAAATGGATGGCGAGAGGAAAGATGTGTGTGTGCCGAGTACTGTATAAGCACCTCCAGCCTCTCCCCTTGGTTGCTAGAAACTGCAGCTTATTAGGGCTAATGGGCTTCTTTAAGGACCCTCCGCTCATTATCTGGACACTTTCAGCACTCTCAGCTCTTGCAGGGTCTGATTAACCAAAGTCTTGCATTGCCAACTCTGTCTCCATAGCGCTGTGGAGTAAGGTCTGCCTACACCACAGATCAGGCTGTTCTCATGAACCATGCATACATACAGCTAAGAAAAGTAACGCACTGGAATTCGTAAGCATTCAACGTATTTTTCGCTGTATGGACCACAATGACTGCTGATCAGTGGTGTATTCCGATCTTTAAATTTGTAAAAGTACTAATACCACACTGTACAAATACTCTGCTACAAGTAAAAGTCCTGCATTGAAAATGTTACTTAAAAGGAACACGACGACCTACTGGGCAGTCCTTCCAGAAAAATATAGTTTTTTTGTGATTGTTGCGGGCAAAAATTATGCGGCATGTTTTCTTAAAAAATGCAATGGAATATGCGGGATATTTATGCAATTTTATGCACAAAAATTGCGGGAACTTGCAAAAATTGCGGGAACTTCCAAAAACTGTGGTTTCATCGTGGCTTCATCGCGGGGTTTGCAGCTTTTCGATGATGTTCACGTCGCGTAATTATGTCACTTCATAACGTTCCCATGGCAACAGGGGAAAATGGCTGCTCTTGTGTGAAGTAAACGCAACATTTTTCAACTTTCTGCTAAGATATATGTGACTTTTTTGCAACGAAAATGCGGGGATTATGAAATCATGCAAGCCCCGCATATTTTGCACGGAAACCTGCAATTTATGAGGCAGCAGTAGCGATATAAGCCTACAACTGGCAGTCGATCCTTATAGTTTGGGCTGAAAGTGAACAAGGGGTGCGTTCCATTTCAATCCCCCGCCCACTTTCCCTCTGCTCTCCAAGTGGCCACAGTGTGACGTATGCTGTTACGTCATACCAAGGGCTGAGGGGAAGTGAAGGAGGGCATGTTGAAACACTAATGAAACACAGCTTCTGACTATGGAGAAGTAGCTCAAACATCCACACTGAAAAAACATCTGAACTGTCCCTTTAAGATAAAACTTATCAGCTGCCTGACAAAGCTCCACACCTTACATTACATCACCTGAGACAGACCAGGTAAACCAGTTTGTTCCTGTTGAGTTGTCAGTGAGAAGAGACGCACCGACAGACAGACGGTAAGATTTACCTTTTATTGTAAAACTTTAACTTCCACTGAGGGAGTATAGTTACAGAAAGAAGCACTAAAGTACTGAAGAAGTGAAATACTTTAAAGGTCCCATGACATGGTGCTCTTTGGATGCTTTTATATAGACCTTAGTGGTCCCCTAATACTGTATCTGAAGTCTCTTTTATATAGACCTTAGTGGTCCCCTAATACTGTATCTGAAGTCTCTTTTATATAGACCTTAGTGGTCCCCTAATACTGTATCTGAAGTCTCTTTTATATAGACCTTAGTGGTCCCCTAATACTGTATCTGAAGGCAACTTTCTGCAGCAGGGAGGGACACACAGGAGACGTTTACCTTCTGGGCTTTCTGCCAGAAATCACTTAGGTTTAGACAACAAAACTATTTAGTTTAGTTTAGGAAAAGATAGTGGTATGGGTTAAACTAAATCGTTCTGGCAGACAGCCCTGAAGGCACTTGTCCTGTGTGCGAGGGAGGGAAACACAAATGGCTTCCTGTTTTAACGTACAAAACTAACAAACTAACTAAGCGATGGAGGCAGCGGTAGAGCAGTGACTCCTGTGTTCTGGGAGGTAAAATAACTGTTTTTGTCAAAAGGAGTCTGGTGGCTTTGATCAGTGACGGACTGGCCATCTAGAATTTGGGCAAATGCCAGAAGGACCACTACTGGTAATTTGTTTTTGGTTATTTTGATAAGTTATTTTATGCATGCAGCCACAAATAGTCAAGATTGTACTGTGGCGAGGTGTGTGGAAAGATTCAATCAGAAGGCAGAGTTACTAATTTCCAAGCTAGGTTACTGACAACAATAGTTCCGTTGTGTTGCAAATGCCAGGGCCATTTTTTGAACCCAGTCCGTCACTGCAGCAGTGTGTTATTGTTCAGTCTGTGTCTGAAAAACTATGGTTTTTAACTAGTTCATAACCATTTTTAGAACTGTATTTACTGTATAGGTCTCTCCTGTCTTTCCTGTTCATAATCGTCATTACTACATTTTTGAATGACTTTCTTAAAAAAATGACGTAATTTAGTATTTAGTTTATGTATTGCTTGTATCTGTTGTTTATGTATGACTGCTGGCTGTAAACCAAATTGCCCTCCGGGGATAATAAATATACCTTGAACCAGAAATTGTAGATTCAAAATGGTGCATTCCTACATACAGTTTATTATTGTCTTATAATCTGTGCCGACTGACCGTCACTGTGCTGTTGAAGGAAGCGTACACTTAGCAGTGAATACACTTTATGTCATTCATTTATTCATAAGGAAAACGCACATTCATCAACATTTCTGAAAATGTGCCAGCGTTAGCCGACTGGCTCTTTTCGAACTGCAGTCCTTTGGCGAGATGTTTTAATACCAATGGGGGGGATGTACATCAGTGTGACCCACTTTTACCACATGTAGGCTATATTAATAATTCATGTTCTATATGGTCCTGCCAGTGTGTGTGTGTGTGTGTGTGTGTGTGTGTGTGTGTGTGTGTGTGTGTGTGTGTGTGTGTGTGTGTGTGTGTGTGTGCTGTACGTGTGTGTGTGTGTGTGTGTATGTGTGTTGTACGTTTGTGTGTGTGTGTTGTACTGTGTGTGTGTGTGTGTGTGTGTGTGTGTGTGTGTGCGTGTGTGTTTGTTAGAGTGTGTGTGTATGTGTGTGTGTGTGCTGTACGTGTGTGTGTATGTGTGTTGTACGTTTGTGTGTGTGTGTGTGTGTTGTACTGTGTGTGTGTGTGTGTGTGTGTGTGTGTGTGTGTGTGTGTGTGTGCGTGTGTGTTTGTTAGAGTGTGTGTGTGTGTGTGTGTGTGTGTGTGTGTGTGTGTGTGTGTGGTTGGCTTAACTCTGGGAAAAGATCAATGAGCAGGATGGTTCCCACATTGAGCGAGAGGAAACTGTAGGCCTGTAGGCCAGTGGTTCGTTGTTGGTTTGTTGTGTTCTCTACCAGATGAGTCATAGTTACATTTCTGCACTGTATTCCTTGTTAAAGCAGGATTTTGGGTGTTGTGTGTTCATAAGTAACTAACGGTGTCATGTAAGTTAATAGTTGCACTTTTGATGAAATATTTCTAAGTAAGAGCAGCTTTTTAATTCGATTTCAGTCCTGGTTAATTTGGCGACACCTTTAAATAGTTGTAGGGAATTCAGTTGAAAATAATGTGGAACAACCATTACCATCCTTTAAGGTTCTTGGAAATCTCCACTGGATGACTCGCTTCAAAAGTGTTGAAAATCGTTCCCTCTTTAGCGTTTAGCTTAGCGCAGCGCCATTGCAGCCATAAACAACACTAGCTGTAGCCGCGTCATCCTCCCCCAGCTCCGCCATTGTGTCCAAACACGGCAACGCATTCTCATTGACGGTCTTTACACTTAAATTTAGCCGACAAAATGTTACTTTCAGCCGGATACCGGTGACCATGAGGTGCGGTCATTTCAGGGGCCATTGCTAGTTGAGTTTTGCCAACTAAAAGGTGACTGTGAGCCAGCTACGAGGCCCCGCGAGCCGCCGCCAGATGTCGGTCCTTTCAGGGCCCGTGGCAGTTGAGTTAAGCCGACAAAAAGTGAGCGTCACGCGGCGACGACAGTTACGTTTAGGCACCAAAACCACTAGTCACCTTTAGGAAAAAGAGCATGGTTTGGATTAAAACACTCCCGGGGAACTAACACGCTTTTCAGTTCAGTTCAGTTCAAGTTTATTGTCATATGCATATTAGTACGAAGTACCACAGCAATGAAATACAATGTGCCTTGGCACTCTCTCAGCACCAGTCAATAATAACAATTATAAAAAAAACATAAATAGCATGTTCCTGGGTGAAAGTCTTTTGTTTTAAGGCCCCCCCCCCCGACCTCCTCCCTACGCAGCCCACAGCGCTCTCATACAGCAGCAGTCAATGTGGTGCTGACAGCAATAAATACATGGAATACATACGAATTACAGTGCTTTACTTTTCGTAGTAGCTATGCGTACAAATGGTTCTGACTTGATACGGCTTCATACTCCCACCCGTAGTCTGAGGGTATTAGGTCAGAGGCTATTAGTGGTCCCCCACACTCATTTTAAAACTAGAGGATCGATCATTCCAAGCAGGGCTCCTAGGCTGTGGAATGTCTTGCCTCCCTCTCTGCGTGAATTCTGTCGAATCTTTTAAAAAGCAATTGAAGACTCTGCTATTCAAGCAGGCTTTTAGTTAGTTGAGGGTTTTTTACGGTTGTTTATGTTTTCTATTTGTATTTAAATTTTCTTGTATTTTAATTTGTTGTATTGTATTACATTTTATTGTGAAGCACTTGGCAATTTTTATCTGTGTGCTATACAAATACATTTTACTTACTTACTTACTATGAGAACAGCCTGAATATGGTCATTTCTGGCTCCAAAATACCAAGATGGCGATGGCCATGAATGCAAACTGCTGGCTACAAAACAGCTCGCCATAAACCAATGGGTGACGTCACTGTTGCTACGTCCATTATTACAGTCTATGGGTAGAACCAGTAGGCCCGGTTTCTCTCTGTTTGACTTATTCTCTGCTCTCCTTGGAATTCCTGCCCTCCTCCTCAGTTTTCCTTTGCCAAATGTGCTCACTTGGCTCTCATTTGTTTAATGAAAAACCCCACCGACACACACTCTCAGACCTTCAGTGTTTGTTCCGTGTTCAATTTTTATCTCTAAGCGGTCATATTGTCATCTGCCTAACAGACTTTGCATGCTCACGTCCCTCATTTTAGCAGCCATCTGGGTCCAAACTAAATGAGTCCAATTTAAAAAAGAAAAAGAAAAACTCATCTTCATATTCACAAACTGCTACAATAAGAACGCTCCGTTATCGCACATCCCATGGCAACATTATGAGATAACAGCTATAAAAAAACTATAAACTATAAATCCAAATGCTGACAAATTGAGGATGAAGTTGGCAGCGGCTCAGAAAAATTAGTTAGTGTGTCTTTCCGCTGCTGCTGAGAACAGTGGGGGGACCAGACAAGTGGAGAAAAGTGTCCAATCACTGCCAGGCAGAGCGGTGGGGGGACAATCAATGGAAGTGCATGAGAGAAATGACATGGATGTAAAGGCTGCGAGATGAACAGAAAGAATAAACACTATACTGCACACACACACAAACCTGCAGGCACAAACACACACACACACCCACAGCGACAATCACGAGGTCCCTGAGTGGTTGGATAATGTGGCGTAAAGACCGTGAAAACATGGTGCTGCAACCAAAAGGCTGAGTAAATTCATATTTATTACAATCGCATGAGGTGAGATTCTTATTTCTGCCTCACAAAACAACCCCAAACATCAACATTTCTACCATTCAGAAACTCCGTGTCTGCCAAAAAACCTTCTGGTTCAATTCCTAAAATCGCAGAAAGGCAGATATAACAATCATACATTACTTATTACCATTTCTGTGTTTGGAGTGGGCAAGTCAATTGCTTTATCTACGCATAATATTCAGCACTCATACGGCTTCCTGGAGGGCTTCAGCAGAAGCGCTTTGCAACCTTCTCCGACATGTTTTCATTGTTTTCATCAAACATGAAATTAAACATTGGGCCTCATGTGAGGACCACTTGAACAGACTTGTTCTTTAGTAGCATGTACAAGTGCTTCACCAATTTCATCATATCTAGAATGTTCTCATAGGTACTAAACTCAGTCCGTCTCTCTTCAGTGGGAAAAACCCCTGTTCGAACAATTATAATGGGCCTGATGATGGTCTGGTACCGACACTATGCAAACTATTACATTTATTTTTGAAAGTTAGACAGTGTGCAGGAGTTTCTTTGCAAATCCGAGTCCACATGTACACAGTGTTTTCATAAACAGGGTTTGTCATCTGTGCTCTCAAAAGAAATCCTGTCCACACAAGCACTGTTTTAAGAAAATCTGCGTCAAATGTAAACGCAAAAACACAAAGAAGTGCTGGGCAGCGCCGGCATGTGTGTGTGTGCGCACAAAAACATTTGATTTTCAAGAGAATTTACCATGACAAAAAGTAGTCCAAGTGATCCCTGACCCTTATGGGTTAAAAGTAAATCCATCACGGGTGAGAGGTGCTCTTCATTGAGGTGCTTCGTCTTCTAATCCTAAAGAGTTCGTATGATATCTTACGAAAATGTATGCACGGCAATTCGTATGATATCCTACGAAATTAGGCGACCGCTGGCTGGTCACGTGATGCCAGCTACATGGCACCGTGAACTGTCGGTCCTATCGGCGGCCGTTGCTAGTTGAGTTTAGCCAACAAAAGGTGACTGGGAGCCGGGTACAGGGCACCAGTTTTTTTCAAGGGCTGTGGTAGTTGAGTTTAGCCAACAAAAAATGAGCATTGTGCGGCGACAACAGTTAAGTTTAGGCACTAAAACGACTAGTTAAGTTTATGAAAAAGACAGTGGTTGAGCCTCAGACTCCCAGGGTAGGACCACGCGTCTGTCCCCAGGACACAAACTCCACTCCCAGGCTTGAAAGAGCTGTGTTTTATTTATTTATTTTTAAGTAAATTTTTGGGGCATTTTAGGCCTTTATTTTTACAGGACAGCTGAAGACGTGAAAGGGGAGAGAGAGGGGGAATGACATGCAGCAAAAGCCCGCAGGTCGGAGTCAAACCCGCGGCCGCTGCGTCGAGGAGTAAACCTCTATGTGGGCGCACGCTCAACCAGGTGAGCCACCCAGGTGCCCCGAGCTGTGTTTTATGACCCAAACATCCACGCTGACCTCCTTCCTACGCGGCCCAGAACTGCTGCTGTATAAGACATACAGCAGCAGTCAATGTGGTGCATACAGCAATAAATACGTGGAATAGATACCAATTACAGTGCTTTACTTATCGTAGCTAAATGTACGTATGGTTCATGAGAACAGCCTGTGACAAAAAAGTAATCCTAGTGTGTCAGCTGTGTTATATTTCAGCTCCCATGTTAACAGGTTAGAGCGTGCACACTGCCTGCGTGACACGCACGTCTCAGGCGCGGCTCAAGCCGTGCTGAAAACCCACGCATGCTAGAAACAAGACCGACGCCTATTTTTCACGTGACACGTAAGCGTGTTGGAAGCATTTCCAGGCAAAATAGAATATGAAAAGATGTTTATATGTCATTTTGACACAATGTGTACAGACAAAGCTAGCCGCAGCAACGCCGCGTCAGACACATTTCTGGTGTGCAAAGACATAGCCACGCTCACGCCACGCAGGCAGTGTGCAGGAGCCCTTACTGGTTAAAAGTAAATCCATCACAAGTGAGAGGCGCTCTTCATTAAAAAGCAGCATCCAGCATCTTACTCTATCTAAAGCTAAAGCAGGCCAGCTTAAGGGGATACATGAAAAAAGGGACACGCACACTCAAGCACTCATGTCTCTTCCTGCCCGTTACTCATCCGCCTTAATTTTTAACTACATTTTTAGCCTTTGACTGAGCCTACGTACCATTTCAGCCATACCATCCAGAGGAGAAAAGCTCTCTCAAAGAGGAGGTTCCACTGTTGCACCCAGGCTCCCTGAGGGGGAGGAGAGAAGAGAAGAGAAGGGAGGGAAGGGGAGGGGGAGGGAGGAAACAGAGATGTCTACAGTAAATTTAATCACCGGAGCCTTCAACATATGTTGAAATATTATCAGCTTTAATATTTGATATTAACAGCGAAAAGTAGTTAGTTAAGTTTATTTTATTTTGAACGTTTAAAAAAAATAAAAAAAATAAATATAAATTTAAAAAAATAAAAAATAAAAAAAAAATATATATATATATATATATATATATATATATATATATATATATATATATATATATATATAAAATTTAAAAATAACAGATAAATAAGAACATGGACATCTCAGCACAATCTTCCAAAATGATTGTAAGTGATTCAGGTAAAAGTACAGACCTCTGCCACCACAGAGTTACTGAAAAACGTATTTCTGGTGGAGCCTACGTGTGTTTTACAAACATGTCAATGTATAGACACATATATAATATGGTTTGTCTTATTGTTATCTAAGACTTACCTAAACTGAGTGAACAAGAGTGTTTGTTACATGCAATTCTCATGTATGGTTATGCAACATGTTAAGCACAAAGCATCAGCATTAATCACATCAACCCATCCGCCCACCACAGTTCCCCTCCCCACTTCTCTCCCTGTAGAGAGAAAAGAGTGGGTAGGAGAGGGGGGTATCTTTTGTAAAAATCCGATTCAAGCCACTGGTTATTTATTTTAGATGTTGTGTGATGCTTCCTGCTACATGGAGGGAATTCCAACGGATTCTCATGAAATGGTTCGTATGATGTTGTACAAAACTTATGCACAACAATCCGTATGATATCCGATAAAATTACGGCGAGCGCTGGCCGGTCACATGACGGTTAAGTCTAGCAGATAAAGGTAACTGTGAGCCGGGTACAGAGCACCGTGAAGCCCCCGGTCGTTTAAGTGGGCTTTGCATTTAAATGTAGCCGAGAAAAGGTAACCGTGAGTTGAATAAGGTTGGAAACAAAGAGGCCCTAAGTAATGCTGGCTTTTACGTGTCTATTATTTCACTAAGAGGAAACTCAATAAAAGGCCTTTTGCCAACACTAAATATCAAACAAAAACCAGACACTATATCGTATTAAAGTGCTCATATTATGCTCATTTTCAGGTTCATAATTGTATTTAGAGGTTATATCAGAATAGGTTTATGTGGTTTAATTTTCAAAAAACACCATATATTTGTTGTACTGCACATTGCTGCAGCTCCTCTTTTCACCCTGTGTGTTGAGCTCTCTGTTTTAGCTACAGAGTGAGACATCTCACTTCTGTAACATCTTTGTTGGGAGTCGCACATGCTCAGTAGCTAGGTAAGGACTACTAGCCAGTCAGGAGCAGAGTATGAGGGCGTGCCCTGACAGTACCTAGGTAAGGACTACTAACCAGTCAGGAGCAGAGTATGAGGGCGTGCCCTGACAGTACCTAGGTAAGGACTACTAGCCAGTCAGGAGCAGAGTATGAGGGCGTGCCCTGACAGTACCTAGGTAAGGACTACTAGCCAGTCAGAAGCAGAGTATGAGGGCGTGCCCTGACAGTAGCTAGTTAAGGACTACTAGCCAGTCAGAAGCAGAGTATGAGGGCGTGCCCTGACAGTACCTAGGTAAGGACTACTAGCCAGTCAGAAGCAGAGTATGAGGGCGTGCCCTGACAGTAGCTAGGTAAGGACTACTAGCCAGTCAGGAGCAGAGTATGAGGGCGTGCCATGCTAGCAGCTAGGTGAGCATTATAACGTGTGTTCCAAAGTGACCACGTTTGTCTCTGAAGTAAAGGCTGGACTACAATAGAGCTGTTTGGAGCAGTTTGTGAACAGTGTTTTCTGTTGGAGATGGTAAGTCCCTTTGGGGTGGACTTTGGGCTTTTTCACTTTGTAAACCTATAACATGCACAAAAAAGATATATAACACAATGAAGAAAAGGGAAAAAGCCAAAAAGCATAATATGAGCACTTTAAGTTGCTCTGAGCAATATATGTATATATATATATATATATATATATATATATATATATATATATATATATATATATATATATATATATTTTATTTATTTATTTATTTATTTTTCTTCACTCTTTCACTCTTTTGTTTGTGGTTATGTTTTTGTTTCAAAATAACACAAATGACACTTTTCAAAAAGATGAGACACGACAACCTCACACTATGTAAAGGAACACACGGAGGTTTTGACCTAGAATTAGAGCCAATACATAATATATGACCTTCCTGTACAAAACAAACTGCATTCAAGATTTATGTTCAATAGAAGCTGATTACACATAATCTTGCTGTTGATTCAACTGCCTGCGCACATTTAAATCTCAGAGGACGGGCGGGAAGGAGAGGAGGAAGAGGGGGGAAAACAAACAAGTCAACAGCTGAAGATCAAAGACGGAATACAAATCAGCAGTCGATCTTCAACAAGGGGGTCCGGGACGGAGGTACTGAAGGTCTTAACATTCAATTCAAAATCAATTTAAATAACTGCGTTTGTCCCTGAGGGGCAAATCAAAACCCCTTACCTTAAATCCAATTATATTATTAGCAACTATAAATCAATTGTGCAAAAAACATTAATGACATTAAAACACGATATATAAAAATATGCCAACAATTATTATTTTAATAGCTTAGTATTCTATGCACTAAAAAAGGTATGAAGGGGTTAGGCCACCCACACGTTTATTAATTACGATTCCAGTAGAATCATTTCTTTATTGGAATCGTTCGAGCAGTCATTCCCAAACTGTGGTCCGCGGCCCACTAATGGTCCGTGAGGGTACTGCAGGTGGTCCGTGGAAAAGCAAAATAAAATATAAAATAATAGTTTTTTAATCTTCATTTTACCAGTAAAGTCCCACAAAAAAATAAGAATATGTATATTGATATAACATTTTAATTTAAATTAAATTGTCAAGTTATTGTGTGATTACTAAAATAGGCTAGTGGCGCTCAGCCACTAGCCTAATAATCAAAGCCTGTTGTTCAAATGAACCTGATTATGTCCTCGGGTGCTTGAGTAAATAAATAAATTAAATATGTGGCAGCCGTTGTGTGCAGTAAACTTTATTTTAACGAGCCTGTTGTACTGATGCGATGACCAGTTATAGTTTTAGTGCTAGTAGGCCTATTAAGAGGTGCAGATTAATTCAGGTAGAACTGCGTGTAGACATATAATAGTATACTATAGACACGCAAATAGTGATCGAGAATCAATAAGAACTGGAATCGAAAGGAAGAATCGGAATTGGAATCAGAATTGTTAAAATCCAAACAATGCCCAACCCTAATCGCGAGTCAATTCCAGCTGTCAATCATGACGTTTCAGCCCGTTTTTATAGCATCGAATAACTAACAAAAAACAAACTGATCAGAAAAATTAACACTGGAACAAAACATCAGCGTGATCACAACTAACTAAAATGACAGAAACCATCTTTGGGTGAAATTTTATTTGACGTGTACTTTGAGTTTTTAAGTTTGGCCCACGTCCCATCAGCTAACATGCAGGGGGCGGGATTTATGACCTGTACTGCAGCCGACAAAACATCTGCAAAACATCGGCATCGGCCGATGTTTTCGTGTTGTTTTTTGTTTCATACATTTGTATGATTTAATTTGTGCTTATTCAAAGATAGTGTAATGGAGGGAAGTAGGGCTGAACAATTGTTTTCAAATCAAAATTGAGATTTGAAAGAAAGAGATTAGCTCATCGTGAAGGCCACATTTTTGATTCCTCTTTTTATTATTACATTGTTTACAGATGTGGCATATTTTAAGGGGATTTTATTTTGTATTACTTTATTTAACAGGATGGTAGAAGGTGTAATATGTAGATGCTGCTGTTGAACTAAAGCATACCAGACATTTCAGTTCACAGAAAGTACTGATATTTTTTTTATTGGAATTGTTTATATTATTATTATTATTATTATTATTATTATTATAACTTTAGCTTTTGTGATAAATGTTCTGTGTTTGACTGTTCAATGTTCGCTTATTGCTGGCAATTTATATCAATGTTCTCATCCTTGCATACGAATATTACATAGTGAATATAAGACAAAAAAAATCTAATCGTAATATCTGGCAAAAAAAAAACCAAATTAGATTTTATTCCCCAAAGACTTCAGCCCTAGAGGGAAGGGATGATAATTATCTTTTCATAATGAAGATTTCTTCATTTCCCTGTCACAAAAGGGGAAACAACAACGACACAATACCGGAAATCTGCCAAATTGTTATTTTAAACAAAGGTTTTGGCCCAGTATTTCACAATCGGTGCATCCCTAGTTTGAACATAGTGTGGGAGTTACACTAGTGGAAGTGGGTTGTCCCCTGGGGTTAAATTGGCCATGAGCCTACCAGAGCGAAGCTCCGACAGAGTGTGATTTAGATATATGCTCACAGCAGCGCGTTCTTCATTCATTATTTAAATCTTTTGGATGTGGCCTTGGGAATTTACAGGAACCTCATTAACCTAAATATTTTAAAGTTTACACAGTGAAATCACTGGGAACAAAGCACATAAGTAAATAAAACATAAAGCAACAGATAGTAGGCGTAATAACGGTACTGAAACCTATGAGTTACTGTAGATACTGTAGCAGCTCAAACAGAAGTCTATTTTTACACACAAACAGGAATGTCAGTGTTTCTCATGAAGTCTTCATCTGATGCCGATTGTGGAAGACAACATACAGATACTTACAGTGCTGTATATACAACTGGAGCCATCTACAAGGAAATGGCCCCTATGATGTAATGTAAAACGATAAATGATGTAATGGAGTCAGAGATGTTGCTGTTGAATTTTTCAGTGATGTGAGCAACAAACTATACTTGTATCCACCTTTGCTGTGTTACAATGAAGGCTGAAATCTCAGACAGATATCAGAAAAACTGGGCAATTATTCAAATGTAATATATTAAGAATATGTTTATTTTTGTAATATGAAGTGATCTGCTGAATCAAAACCTAATTTAAGCAGCATTTACTATAAAACCAATGACACATTAGCTGTGTTAGAAACCGTTCCTTATCATGGAAATAGTGAACTACAGCAGGGAAAATAAGTATTGAATGCGTCAACATTTTTCCCAGTAAATATATTTCCGATGGGGCTATTGGAATGAAATTTTCACCAGATGACAGTATCAACCCAAGTAATCCACACGTACAAATAAATCAAAACATTTATGTCCATGACAAAAGTTATGTGTAATAAAGTAGAATGATAATGGGAATAAATGTTGAACACATGAAGAAAAACGGGTGTAAAAAGGCATGGGAAGCCAGTAAACCAGCTGAAATCTGTCAGTATTTAGGAGGCAATCCTGCCCCCTATTAGTGTGAATTAATATCAGCTGGATTAGTCCTAATTGATGGCCTATAAAAAGGTTTCTCATTACCAAGGTGTCACTCAAGAAGCATTTCATGATGGGTAAAAGCAAAGAGCTGTCCCAAGACCTTCGCAAGATTATTGTAGAAAAACATACGGATGGCATTGGTTACAGACGAATATCTAAGCTTCTGAAAGTTCCAGTGAGCACTGTTGGGGCCATTACCCGGAAGTGGAAAGAACATCAATTGACCATTAACCGGCCATGACCAGGTGCTCCTCACAAGATTTCTGACAGAGGAGTCCATAGAATACTTAGAAGGGTTGTCGAAGAACCAAGGACCACTCGCGGAGATCTTCAGAAAGACCTGGAAGAAGCAGGTACAGTTGTTTCAAAGAAAACTATTAGTAATGCACGCAACCGCCATGGCCTCTATACACGCACACCACGCAACGCACCACTGCTCAAGAAAAGGCATGTGGAAGCTCGCTTAAAGTTTGCTGCACAACATCTGGACAAGCCAATGACATACTGGGAGAATATAATCTAGTCAGATGAGACCAAAATTGAACTCTTTGGCTGTCATAGCATACACCATGTTTGGAGGAGAAATGGCAATGCACAGCACCCTAAAAACACCATACCAACAGTGAAGTTTGGAGGTGGGAGCATCATGGTGTGTGGCTGTTTTTTCAGTATCTGGCACTGGCAGACTTCATATAATTGAAGGAAGGATGAATGGAGAAATGTAACGTGACATTCTTGATAAGAATCTGCTGCCATCCACCAGGATGCTGACGATGAAACGAGGGTGGACATTTCAGCAAGACAATGATCCCAAACACACAGCCAAGGAAACTCTCAATTGGTTTCAGAGAAAGAAAATTTGAATGGCCCAGTCAATCACCCGACTTGAATCTAATTGAAAACCTCTGGAAAGAACTGAAGATCAGAGTTCATAGAAGATGCTCCCAGAACCTTCAAGATTTGAAGACTGAAGTTTGTGTGGAAGAATGGGCAAAAATCACAGCTGAGCAATGTGTGCGACTAGTTTCTTCATACAGGAGGCGTCTTAAAGCTGTCATTACCAACAAAGGCTTTGCTACTCTTTGTATGTGTGGATTACTTGGGTTGTTACTGACATCTGGTGAAAATTTCATGCCGATATCTCCATCAGAAATATCTTTACTGAGAAAAATGTTGACGCGTTAATACTTATTTTCCCCGCTGTATATAGTGTTCGCCAATTCTCCGAGGTAAATTTCATTCACTATATAGTCCACTATGAAATACTCACAACGCACTGCTAATTTGAGTGTCCATACGATGTACCCTACATTTTACTCCCGTATCCCACAATGCAACGCGGCCGTGTTTTCCCGGAGGAGAAGACGAACCAGAAGTCCCCGTGAAAACTGAAAAGGAAAAATGGAGCGAGCTTTCATTTCTAAATATTGGAACTGTAACATGCAACAAATATAATATATACAACCTTTTACTATTCTCCTGGGTGCTCGGTTTGTGTCAGGGACATATTAGAAGTATTTTAGTTTGGGCTTGTTTACATGATGCTGGGCGCGCCCGCCTTTGTCAGACAACGGATCATCTACAGTCTGTTGTATATTAACATCAGCAACAAATCACGTGTAGAGTATTTTGTCAGCTACTCTGTCTTAATAAAAAACCACTGGAGACTGTGTACGAGCTGATATATGGGTCTGATAACCTTTTATTAAATCCGAATCGGACCTAACAGGATGTGAGTGTTTCTGTGACTTCCTGTTCAGCCTGAATCAAAAAATTTCTTCATTTCCCCCCCCCCGAGGTTATCCAAAGCACGGCCAAGTCCAAAAATATATATTAGTAGCAAAACAACTGTGATTGGATAAAACTGTCCGTTGAGGTTCTAGTGTTAATGTTAACGCTTTAGCAGGTTTTCAATAATTGAATGAATTTAGTCAGCTAGCTTGAAGCTAAATGCTAGCTAACTGTCCACGTTACAGGCGAGGCGCAGTTCATCTCCAACGAGCCTAATCATCATCTAGTATCAGTAGTCTATCAGCTGACTGTTGTTGTACTAATGTAGGATGCAGTAGCGTGCTGGACCTTCTGATGACTGCACACCACAGAGACAGGACACAGGACTGTGAGATATCCTTTTGTTGGTTCTTTGTTAAAACGCTGTGAGCCAGTAGCCGGGCAGGCTGGTGGTTATAAACCCACAGTGGCGGCAAGTCCTGCTACAATCACATGAATGAATGAAAAACTAAAATATAAAGAACAGGAAGCAAAATAAAACCAATAAAGACACGAGCCACGTAGTACAGCACCAAGTCTGCTAATTACTGTTCCATTGTTGCCTTCTTCTTTCAAGGCTCGCCACTCTTAGTAAACAGGAAATTATTCCAGACCTGGTTGAGTTTCCCTTTGGTATCATTCACTCGGGCTTATGGTGCTGGGCCAACACTGGCCAACAGAGCAGCAGCACACCAAAACAACATTTGCATGCGTTGCTTTTTCACTAATTAGTGTAAAACTCTCCTGCAGACGTAACGGAGAGAGAGGCCGAATTATTACAGAGCCATACTCCAGGGTTTTACATAACAACAAAAAAATAGGGTCCAGGTTGAAAAAAAAAAAAACAGTAGTTACCCTTTAACTACTACTCAAAGGGCTTTTACATAGCACAGGCACCATTCACCATTCATGGTTAGCATCGCTTAGCCTCCATCCTGATTGACAGGTCCTGAAGCGTCCTCTGCTTTGTCTATTTAAAAATAAATGGGACCATCATTTACTAAATGAACATCATGCTGTATTGAAGAAGACTTCAAACTAGCGATTAAGAACATAAACTCATTATGAAAATGTTTACTGAGGTAATAAATCAAGTGAGAAGTAGGCTCATTGTCTCATAGACTTCTATAGAAACAGCCTTCTTTTTGGAGCCAGTGGAGTCGCCCCCTGCTGGAAGTTGGAGAGAACGCAGCTTTAAGGAGCTTCAGCATCACTTTTCAGGTACCGAGCTTCTTCTATTATTTTTACAGTATATGCCTGATATACGTCCTACACACATACTAATATTCCTTTAAAGCCTTAAGCCCAAGCTGAGATAACCATGATAACCTGTCAGACTTGACGAAGCTCCTCCAGAGGCTCTGAAGACATTAGACAATAATTTATACTACAGAGTAGTTCTCCTCGCGATCAGCAACCACAGTGCCTGAACACAGGAAAAATGTGTTGTTGTGAAAAGTTTCGTAATCCTTTAAAAAACACAATCAACAAAACTTCACTGTGCGGTTTGATGTGTGCAGAAACATTACAGTCAAGTGAAGTGAGCGCTTCATCACAGGAGATGAAGGCAAAGTCAGTGTCAAAGATGCAGATTAAAGACAAATGCAAAAAAAAAAAATAAGAAGCAGCATTTTGAAGTTTTACTACTGAATCAGCAGCTCCCCACGAGCACAGCGAATGGGCTTCCCAATAATAAAGCTCATGATATAGCACGTATCCATGGCGACTGCATACCCATCTCACGGCTTCGGAGCATTTTGTGTGGAGACGTATTTATAATCAAATTGGGATTTCACAGTTTTGTGACCCTTGGTGTCCTGTGTGGCAGCTGAAAGCTTTGTGATTTGTCAGTCTAGAGGAAGGAAAATAAATAGAGCATGCAGGGAAATGCGTCTAGAGGCCGGACATTTCCAGCGAGGTCAGACACACACTAGAGCTGCAAAGATTAATATATATATATAAACAGGGGTGGGATCACCAGAGGCCTCACGATACTTATGTCACGATATTATTGCAATTTTAAAACATATTGCAATATTCTGCGATTATATTGCAATTTATTACCTTTTTAAATTATGTCCCCAAAAGGAAACTTTGTCAACATCTGTTTTTATCTGAAAAGATACATTTCTCTTTTTGTTCATCTCACTTCAATTTTTATGGCTGCAAAATGGGACTGTCAAGCAGACAGACTGACCAACACATTCAGAAAAAGATTGTTTTTTTGGGCATTTTTAGGCCTTTACTTGTACAGGACAGCTGAAGACATGAAAGGGGAGAGAGAGGAGGAACGACATGCAGCAAAGGGCCGCAGGTCGGAGTCGAACCCGCGGCCGCTGCGTCGAGGAGCAAAACCCCTAAACATGGGCACGCGCTCCACATGGTGAGCCGCCCAGGCGCCCGACCAACACACACATACTAACAGATCGATACTCGGCGTCTGTGTATCGATACAGTATTGCCACGGAAAATATCGTCATACTATGCTGTATAGATTTTTTTCCCCCACCCCTAAAATATATATTTTTTATGAAAAAACATTGAAATTCTCTGAGTCCAGCTTCTTAAATGAATAATACATGAATACATATTTCTTAGTTTCTTTCAACCATTAGGATGTGATTTATACCTTGAAAGAATATGTGTCATTGACCAATATGTCTAAAAACTGAACAGATGAAAGGTCAACTGAAGGCGTCAGCCTTTCAAAATAAAAGGTGAAACTGCTGAGAGAGGTAGAGCTGCAAAGATTAAATCAATTAGTGTCAACTATTAAATTAATCGCCAACTATTTTAATAATCAATTAACTGGTTTGAGTCATTCTTTATGAAAAAACAAGTACAAATTCTCTGATGTCAGCTTGTTAAATGTGAATATTGTTCTAGTTTCTTCTCTCCTCTGTGACAGGAAACTGAATATCTTTGAGTTGAGGACAAAACAAGACATTTGAGGACGTCATCTTGGGCTTTTTGGGAAAACACTGATCCACAGTTTTCACCATTTTAGAGACCAAACAACTAATCCATTCATCCAAAAAATTATCCACAATGAAAATAATCATCAGTTGCAGCCCTAATTGTGTGAGAAATTTCAACCGCATTTTTTTGCTAAAAGAACACCAGTGTCCCTTAGGTTTATTAAAAATCATCCACAGCAGTTGAGTTGAGAGGCTTCCAATGTCATGCTGAATGAATCAGTTTGTTCTGGTTGTATTTTACCAATTGAATGTTTAGTTTCTTACTTTATGTCTTTAATTTTCCCCTCTGCCGGAAGAAGTCATGTTTCCAGTCATGTTTGTTTGTTAGCAGGATTTTGCCAAAACTTGTTAACAGATTTCAATCAAATTGAGTCCATTGGCTGAGAAGAAATTGATTAGTTTTTGGTGAACATCCAGGAAAGGATTTGTAACACACACACACACACACACACACACACACACACACACACACAGTAACAGGAACTACAAGCTCTCAGTAACGCAAGGAACCAAAGCCACTGATTCACATCAATAAGTTGTACTGTTACATTAGCAACGGAAAGAAAAGGTTAAATGGTAACTACCTTTTTTTCAACCTGGAATCTATTTTCCTATGTTTTTGTGTCTAAGCGACTGATGGGAACAACAATCTTTGACATTGGTCCAGTATTAAGCGAGATCGCTGCAGTCAGCAGCGGAGGAACAAGCTACAATGTAAGTTAATAGGGCAATTGTCCAGCTTGTATTTACCTTCACAAAAGTGCTCGTTTTGCCGCTGACAGACTCAGATTATTATTCTAAGTGTCTGACAACATTATGGAAAGCAACGATCACAAAAAAAGATGCTAAATGAGCACGGACATACAAAAAACAACTACAGATGACACTAAATGACGACAAACGACACTTAATTACTACGGAGATTTATGACAAACACAAAGATCAACTAGAACTGACCCAGAAAGAGACACAGAATGACCCCAAAGAAACAACTAAAAAATGTATGCTAAACGACAACAAGGAGACGCAAAATGACTAAACAACAGATGCAAAATGACCACAAAAATGGACGCAACATGACTAAAAGTAGAGTCTTCTGAGTTTGAGTCGAGGGGTCAGGGGTCCCGACTTACAAATGTTGCTGAAAAAAAAAGACAAAGACAAAAAAACGAAAACAAGGAGATGCAAAATGACTAAAAGTAGACTCTTTGAGACTCTTTGAGTTTGGGTGACTTGTAGACAGAGTAGGGCAGAGGCGCGGGAAGTAGGGGTGCTGGAGGTGGTGCAGCACCTCCAGCACCCCCTGTTGGCAAACTGCGATGACAATAAAATGATCGCTTATAAATATCTCTAGTTGTTGTTTCTGTTCCATGACATTTTGTATGTCATGTTTGGGGTGTGGGATGAAGAGAGGGATAATTTTAGTAACAAGAGGGCTTTTCACTGAGGTGGAACAGCTGATCCACTTGTGCCTCTGTTTACCAGTGTACCTGGATATTCAGGGACTCATGGCAGAGTTTATCAGCTGAACTCCAGAGCGCAAATCTACGTTTGGTGTACCGAAATCATCATAAGGTAGAGACACGGTGTCTTACATCTCTGCGTCTTTTTCCTGATGGTAGCCTATATTTAGCTTAGTATGATTGTGATTTATGTATGCCTATTAAGAAACAAATAGTCTGTAACTTTTTAGAATTTGTCACGTACTTCGCTGTTCGTTGTTCTGAGTTCGCTGTGCAGTACACACCATCAGCTCAGCTGTACTTCATGGAGGGGAGGGGAGAGACAGACTGGTCCGCACCCCTCCCCCCCCCCCGCAAGCACCCCCTGCCGAAAATGACTTCCCGCGCGTCTGGAGTAGGGGGCCTCTTACAAGTTTGTGCCCAGGGGTCCATAGTCTCATAACTAGAGCTGGGTATCGCCACTGATTTCCTGAATCGATTCGATTCCGCTGTCAATTTGGGATATTTCAGTTGCAAAACCAATGTTGCTTGGATATGAAAGAGATTCTACAATTGTACAATGTTCCATCTAACCTACTGCATTATTGAAATTCATTACTATTCATTATTATCAATGTTTACGTTACGAATTGACCATAAAGCAGTTACAATAATTTAAAACTTTAAAACATGGCCATGCTTGTTTTTCCTTTGGCAAAATGTAGCCTAACTTTGGAGGGCTATTTCACCCCCTTTCCTGACAAGCTAGCATAACATAGTTGGTACCAATGGATTCCTTAGGTCTTATAGTTTCATAAGACACAGACAAAGATTGATTCTGGATTGCTCTATTCTTTAAACCCAGCCCTACTCATAACCGTCCATGTGTGGCATGCAGGTGTACTGTATTAAAACGGACATAAACAAAACAACCTAAACTACTCTTTAAAGACCAGAACCAAACTGAACTAAGGTCAAATCCAGCTGCCTGTATCTGCAGCTCACTGCGGACTCAATTCCTCAAAGAAGATAAAGCGCAGTAGGCAAAGGTCGCCTGCTTTTTGGAGTAAAGAACACAGGTAAGAAACTCAATTCCAAAAGCCAGTATCTGTCCTCTGCTGCACTGCACTACATCACAAATCCCAGCCTGAGAAGGCAGTGGGCATGCTGGGGACTCCCTGCCAAGACTAAAGATCAGCTATTTTTCCCCGGCAGATGCGAGTCGCAGCAGGAGAAGGCCACAGACAGGCAGGAAGGCAGGCAGGGTGAAGAGGTACAATAAAACAGGGAGGAGAGGAGAGAGATGAGAAAGTTAGGAGGCACAACAGATTGTCATCCACCTCCTCCCTCCCTCCGTTTGTCCATCTCTCTGTCAGAGCTCTCACCATCTTTACCTCCCTGCTTTGGTCTCTCGCTCTCTCTGTGTGTGAGCCCTTCTGGGCTGATAGAGCGTATGGACTCAGATGTCACACACACACACGCACGCACGCACACGCACACACACACCCTGTTGCCCCTCCCTGGGTCCTGTTTTAGAGCAGAGATACCATCTCACCATTGTTACCTTGCTCGATGGTGTTTTAAGCCCCCAACGTCGACTTCAAGGCAGCGCTGCGACCGTTGACTTCAAGGCACCTAACCCTGACCCTTGCCTAATCTGCCTGGAAGGCGACATTGGGGGCTTAAAACCCCAAACACCCTTTACCTCCTTGCTTTGGTCTCTCGCTCTCTCTGTGTGCGAGCCCTTCGGGGCTGATAGAGCGTCTGGGAGGACTAACTCCCGCCGGCACATAATTGTGACAAATGTCAATGTAGATTGACGTAAAAGTCGCATCAAATCCGCCTTGGTTGTTCACACTGCGGCAGCATTGAAAAAAATCAGACCTGGGTCTGATTCAGGACCACATATGGAAGTGGTCTACATCTGATTTGAAAAGATTTGAGTGTTCACACTACTTCTGAAGAAGTCTGACCTGGTCACTTGACCCCGAAAAAAATCTGATTTGGGCCACTTTTGCCTGCAGTCTGAACGTAGCCTAAAAGTGAGTGTTACCCAGCGATGACAGTTAAGTTTAGGCGCCAAAACGTAAGATCATGGTTTGGATTAAAAACACTCCCGGTGAACAAACATCCGTTTCCTGGGTGATAGTCTTTTGTTTTTCCAAGGAAAGGTCTGTGTATTATGACCCTTCCCCTCCAAGCTCCTCCCTACATGGTCCACAGCACTCTCATACAGCAGCCATCAATGTGGTGCACACAGTCATAAATAGGGACAGACTGATTATCGGCCCTGGTCCGTTTTTTTGGCAGTTTGCAGATTACCTGTAACGGCGTTTTCTATGCCTGATAATCGATAAAGTTAATGAATTAAAAAGTGCGCTACTTTGGCTCGGCAACAGCTCTGTGTCTGACTCACCACTGAGTCTGACTTAATGTCCCGCCTACAAAATCCTTCAGTCAGGCTTTTTTACCAGGTTACTGGTCTTGCTTTTGTACACATGCCTTTGATTTGACTGAACTAACCAATGTCAGATACAGGGAGTCAAGTCAAGTAGAGCTTTATTCGTCCCCAGAGGGGGAAATTGGTCATAAAGGCATTGGCATTGGGCTAAAGGAAAGAGTTTACATCATGGACAGATCCCCACAGTGTAGAGAAAGTAATAGCTTGCTGCAAAAAGATTTCATCAAACACCTCAAATACATTCATAAAATACTGAAATAGTGTCATTTGGAGGTGTAGAACGGAAAGCATCTGAGGAATTGCTCCCCTGACCCCTGACCCCGTTCAGATTTCCATCAGCACAGAAGACCATTTCCACACCAGTGAACTAAGCAGTTCAGTTGAGCGTGAATCTGTCTCTGCAGTGTCCAGTAAAACAAAAGGAGGCTGGGGGAAGCAAAAGAATGGCTATTCAAATTACTATTCCCGGAAAAAGGCAGGAGAGAAGAGTGTGGCGTGACGCGCGACACACACAAACTGTAACACTGACGGAGGAAGCAGGTGCAGGCTGTAAAACCGTCAGGCATTAATTTAACATCTCTGGGCAAATGAGACGGTCCGCCCACCTACATGCTTACACCTGACATTTAGGTAAATTAGCCAACAGTAAACGCCGTTCCTCGGCTGCTCAGATTGGATTGAAACAGAGAGGAGAAGCAGCGCCTGAAATGATATGGTTTCATGAAATCCCGGCGCTGATTCAGTCACCAGGTCGAGGCTACTCCTGAAGGCCTCTTCGCCCCAGTCCTGAGGGTTTTTTTTGTCTGCGACGTGTCTGTCGGGTTGAATTTGTGTAGTCTGATCCTGACATAATGGAACAGGTGCTGAGCTCTTATTGTGGCTGAAATTAGTTTCTGTCGCCAACAGACACTCTTAAAAAACATTTAACATTTTTAAAAAAACACCAGTGATTGAAGTCTTACTTTGGGAAGAAGAGAGTTGTGATTCAACACAACATATCAAAATAATAAGCACTCAATTTAAAACAACAGTCACACTAAACACTTTTATGAATGAGTAGAGAGACATAAGGGGAGTGATCACACGGTGTATGTGACTGTATGTGTTGTCAATAGGGCTGGGTTATATGGAGAAAATCAGATATCACGATATTCTTGACCAAATACATCGATATCGATATTGCGACGACATCGTAGGGTTGACAATTGGTGCTTTCACAAAATATTTTTTACAATGAGATTTTAGATAAATAATAATGTGGTAAACACTTTCAAGTTAAATTAGAGAAAAATATTGTTCCAGCTCTATACTGACTATGTTTACATGCATGCACAAAAATACTGTGTCCGCAATTCTTCAAATGAAGAACAGATTTTCTGAGAAAACTGAGTTAGTATGTGTTTGTTATTATCAATTTAAACAACGGAAATGTAATGTCACGATATCTCCATATATGGTTTCATCACGAGATTATTCTATTGAAAGACGATAAATTATCATCTTGAATTATTGCCTAGCAGGAAGCTGTGTTAGTGTTAAGTTTTTGGTTCTGTGTGTGTATATGTCCAGGGGTGTTGTCAGACGGCAAAATCTCAACTAATTCCGACGGATTCGCTCCCGTGGTCAAAAGAATGTGCAAAAGTTTCAGCTTTGGTGATCCGCATCACTAACTTGGGCTGTGCAATTAAACGTATTTTGATCACGATTTCGGCTCCTAGTAATCCCAAAACGTTCATTTTGCACATAACGTTTTTGCAACTAAACTCTTATTTTGTCTTGTGGTCTGAATGACACGCACAACACAAAACTCACTCAGCCAGTAGTCGGCGAGGTTCTGTTTGTGGTATCTGGTGGCATTTAAAGGGAGAGAGAGAAGCAGCGTTTGTTGTAGCAAGAAGGGAAGAGCAAATTCCGTTGACTGGGAACAGTTGGGATTTGAAGGTATTCAACGTGGAGCAGAAACGCATCATCTGTAAGATTAGCTACACCAGGGTTTCCCGCAGCACTTTGCAGTTAAGGCGGCTGCCTAAGCAACACACGTCTGCCGCCTTAACTACGTCGTCAAAAAAACGTATATGAGCGATATCCGCCGTGTTACTCTGTCCTGTTTTCTCCCTTTCATTCCAAACCACCCAGTTGACAACCTGCAGGTGGAGGCGGTGGAGACAGACTCGGACATACACGCCACGAGCTGCTGTGGACTCGTGTCTGTCTCACGAGCGGTTTCAGGAAAGTGGCTGCATGTGTCCGACAATGCAGAGAACATTAACAGGTACAAGTCTACAACTGTCGCGGAGACGGAGTGCGGAAGATGTGTCAGAGCCTCTCGGACAGGTGAACTGAGACTCCGTTTCCTGCTCAACAATTAATGATCGGTTAACATTTAATTTCATTGTGCTTTCTTATGGAAGGCTGGCTGCCAAAAATCGCCACTTACTAGCTAATTAATTAGCCTGAGTTAAACGCTAGCTCTCAGTAAACAGAAGTGACGTGGTGACTGGCGTCTAGTGTGTGCGCCAGTGTTTATGTGTGTGTGTGTGTGTGTGTGTGTGTGTGTGTGTGTGTGTGCAGCATACCAAACTGCACAACGTATTCTAATAAATAAATATTCTAGTATTCTAATAAAACACCCCTCATTAGTTTCAACTAATGACTTCATTAATGGTTAAACAGTGTAAAAAAAGACAATCGTACCCAAATACCTGTAATTTCTGTTCCCTTGTAGACTTGCAACACTGTTATATGTTCCCTTTAAATTATCTTTTTTATGAAATAAAGAAAAAGTAAAACATGATCAGGTCCAGAGGAATCAAACAGATCCAGATCAGGGTCGTAGAAAACATGATCTTAGTCACTATGGACTGTTTGTTACAGCATAAAGGAGACATTTTAAAAAGGGAGCAGTGTTGTGAGTCCTTTGGGAGCTACAGTATGTATCTGGGCTGCACAATTAATCGTAATTTCATCAAAATCGCACTAGTGCAATATCCAAATCGCAGGGGGGAGCAATATTTGTCAAAGGCAAAATATGTGTCAAACCATTCTGAGTTAAGTATTACAGTGCTGCAAAGAGATGTCCCAGCCTACAAATCCTATCCAACAGACTATAGAAAAAAATCTTTGTTTGGTACAGATCCTCGCAAAAATCACACTGTAATCATTTAAAAAAAATGTATTTTAATATTTTTCAATGAAAATGAGAATGAGAATAAACATACAAAAATGATCGTATCCTCCAATATCAGTCAAAATAATCGCAATAAAACAGCCATAGTACAACACTGTTATATGTTCCCTTTAGATTATCTTTTTTATGAAATAAAGAAACATGATCAGGTCCAGAGGAATCAAACAGATCCAGATCTGTGTAACATGATCTTAGTCACTATGGACTGTTTGTTACAGCATAAAGGAGACATTTTAAAAAGGGAGCAGTGTTGTGAGTCCTTTGGGAGCTACAGTATGTATCTGGGCTGCACAATTAATCGTAATTTCATCAAAATCGCACTAGTGCAATATCCAAATCGCAGGGGGGAGCAATATTTGTCAAAGGCAAAATATGTGTCAAACCATTCTGAGTTAAGTATTACAGTGCTGCAAAGAGATGTCCCAGCCTACAAATCCTATCCAACAGACTATAGAAAAAAATCTTTGTTTGGTACAGATCCTCGCAAAAATCACACTGTAATCATTTAAAAAAAATGTATTTTAATATTTTTCAATGAAAATGAGAATGAGAATAAACATACAAAAATGATCGTATCCTCCAATATCAGTCAAAATAATCGCAATAAAACAGCCATAGTACAACACTGTTATATGTTCCCTTTAGATTATCTTTTTTATGAAATAAAGAAACATGATCAGGTCCAGAGGAATCAAACAGATCCAGATCTGTGTAACATGATCTTAGTCACTATGGACTGTTTGTTACAGCATAAAGGAGACATTTTAAAAAGGGAGCAGTGTTGTGAGTCCTTTGGGAGATCACTATAAAACTTGTCACCGTAAATTTACAGTAAAAACTGGCAGCAGCTTCACCAGTAAACTGTTTATTTACAGTAAGCATACTGTTTTTACATTTTAAGGTATTTTACTGTAAATAGACAGTTTACCATCATTTCTGAATTTACAGTAATATACTGGCTGCAGGGTAATTCCTGCCTTTTCCTTTATTTTCCCAAGATGCATTGGTATTAACAGTAAATACCTGTAATCTGTAACATCTGCAGATAGTGCTGTAATATTATTGTTTTCTCTCAGAATGCATTGCCGTTTAGAGTATGATCCTGTATAACATTAAAACAGTAAGATACCAGTGTTTCCTCTATGTTGATTTTGTAGTGGTGGCCCGCCACGGCAAAATTTCTGCCGCAACGGTATCAGAAATAGGGCAGACGCACAATGTAGTCACGGTTGCCTTTTAAATTATCCTGCCAACATAATGCACTGCCGTTGGCTGCCGCTCACATTGCAATTTAACAACAAGTAGAACTATTCAGAGGTTATTGGACCCGTCCAGTTTAACTCCACATACTGTGTTGTGTTTGGACAGAACTGCCCCCACTGCTAAAAAAAATCCTAAAGGAAACATGGATACTGTGAGATTTTAGCTGTAAATTTATATCAAAGGTTTACAGTGTATGTATTAATGCTTAATAAACCATATAGTAATGCTTTATAGATTACTTGGTTCAGTAGAACACCTTTTAGATTGTAATAAGCTCCCCCTTGGCTGGTGTTTTTCCTCCTCCAGCAGTCTTTGTCTCTAATTCAACAATGAACCCAATGACCGCTTGACTTCTGGAGAAGTGAGGGAGACATAGGGCTGGATTTAACAGTTATTTTCAATTAAACTTATTCTGCCGACCATTTTCACGATCAATCAACTGATACTTTAGCCAAATAAAATGACAGAAAATAATGGAAAAGTCCCAAGGGGATGTTTTAAGATGTCTCTGTTTTGTTAATCAACTAACAGTTTTAGATTTGCTGCAGCTTCTGGGCCAAAATCACTCATTAACAATCAATTAACAATCAATTAACTATTTACAACTAGTAGTGTAACGGACTATAGTTTATCCATGGTCCATACGGATCAACACTCACGGTTCGGAATGCATGTGAACCGCGGATCAATTGCAAAGTTTAACCATACATACGTATTTACTGTCGCTGTTACTTAAAGACCTCATATTATGCTTTTTGGCTTTTTCCCTTTCCTTTATTGTGTTATATATCTTTTTTTGTGCACGTTATAGGTTTACAAAGTGAAAAAGCCCAAAGTCCACCCCAAAGGAACTTACCATCTCCAACAGAAAACACTGTTCACTAACTGCTCCAAACAGCTCTATTGTAGTCCAGCCTTTACTTCAGAGACAAACGTGGTCACTTTGGAACACACGTTATAATGCTCGCCTAGCTGCTAGCATGGCACTCCCTCATACTCTGCTTCTGACTGGCTAGTAGTCCTTACCTAGGTACTGTCAGGGCACGCCCTCATACTCTGCTTCTGACTGGCTAGTAGTCCTTACCTAGGTACTGTCAGGGCACGCCCTCATACTCTGCTTCTGACTGGCTAGTAGTCCTTACCTAGGTACTGAGCATGTGCGACTCCCAACAAAGATGGAACAGAAGTGAGATGTCTCACTCTGTAGCTAAAACAGAGAGCTCAACACACAGGGTGAAAAGAGGAGCTGCAGCAATGTGCAGTACAACAAAAATATGGTGATTTTTGAAAATGAAACCACATAAACCTATTCTGGTACAACCTCTAAATACAATTATGAACCTGAAAATGAGCATAATATGAGCACTTTAAAATAGGCTAATAAATCAAAGTTAAAGCAAAAGACCCTTTTTTCATCCATTTTTGTCGTTTAACAGCAATTTACTGGTGAAAGAAGTTGTTGTTAAAAGTGAATGTTATTACCTTTTTTAATAAATCATTTAAATTCCCCCCCTTTTTTTGCGCTGATGCGAAAATGTATCCAATCCGTGACTCCAAACCATGATCTGAACCGTGAGTTTTGGGATCCGTTGCACCCCTATTTACAACTGAAGACTTTATGGAATAAACCTTTCATTTATGACTTGTTAAGAAGTATTATCATAGATTAGAAACCAACTGTAGCTGTTGGCTTATCACATAGTGACAAACCTGTGACCATTGGTAACGACTACAGAAATTCTCTCTTATGCCTCCTTGGGAACCAAAAAAATGTCCTACACACTCACCTCTCACACATAAATAGCAAAAGATACTGAGGAAACTAAAAAAGGAGCCAAGTAGAATTTACATGAAAAGTCATTCAAAAACATGAACTGCATGTTTCGTTCCACAATTTTTCTGTTGTGAAAATGAAATGCAAGTGGCCCAAACTTCACTATTTATCTTCGTCAAAAGATTCCCATTCAGAGACCTTTTCCTCGGCAGACATCTCGACCTGTCAAAGCAGGAAAACCACAGGTGGGAGGGACAACATTAACGACGCCTGCTGTTTTTCAATATCGTATTGATTCTCCAGCAATTACTGCAATGCAACGGAGCAATCAATAAAGCTATTAGTTAGACCTGTGTTTGATAAGTCAAATTATATCTGCTGTGAAAAGGATTTATTTAACTTTCACATCTTCCCCTGGTGGACCAGGTCTGCCTCCTAGTTTGGGAAACACCGGTTCACTACTAGGGCTGCAACTAACGATTATTTTCATTAACGATTAATCGATTATTTTCTGGATTAATGGATTAGTTGTTCGGTCTCTAAAATGTCAGAACATGGTGAAAAATGTGGATCAGTGTCTCCCAAAAAGCCCAAGATGACGTCCTCAAATGTCTTGTTTTGTCCACAACTCAAAGATATTCAGTTTATTGTCACAGAGGAGAGAAGACACTAGAAGATGTTCACATTTAAGCAAGCTGGAATGAGAGAGTTTCTACTCCAACCGTCTAAGCGATTATTAAAATAGTTGGCAATTCATTTAATAGCTGACAACTAATCAATTCATCTTTGCAGCTCTACAGTGAGACTCATTACTAATTCTTCTGACTGTGAGATTTTTGAGCACCTGGCAACCAAAAGCTGTTCTTATTTATGGTTTATAACAAATAGCCTATAAATTAAGTTCAACTTGAATTAGCCAAAGTAATTGGTATACTTTGAGTTCCTTTATAAAAGGGTCCCTTGTTAGAAGGTGGAACCGAAATTTCATTGGAGGTTAGGTTAGCTTTATCCAACATACAGCAGCAGAAAAAAACGACACACACCGAGATCACAGCGGTCATCTCTGGAAGGTTTGACAGGAAAAGTGCGACCAGTTGTATGAACTCACTTTCCAAGTCCCCACTGAGAAGTCCGTGCAGAATTAGCACAGGCGACACATAGCTTCAGGGTGTGAAAATAAAGTGACAAAAGCTTAAAGCTTACCTTGGACGTCGTCCTGGTTCCTGTTTCACTCAGACTGTTTTATTCTTTTATTCCCTTCGTCCTGTTGTCCTCTTTCTCTCTTTTTTCTTTCCCACGGTTATTTGTTCCTAATGTCGCTTCATGCCTCCCGGCTCTCCGAGCGCGCACCGCGGACAGTGGAGCAGCTCTGCCGGGGAAAAAAAAAAAAAAAAAACTTCCAGTCAAAGTGTGAATATGTGTGGACGGAAGAAAAAGGGCAGTGGTGGGCAGCGGGAGAGCGCCAAAGAAGGGAGGGAGGGAGGGAAAGAGAGAGGAGAAGAGAGGCAGCCGATACGTCGTAAACCTGATCTCCCGGAGAGAAACCCGAGCGCTGCCGCGCTGAAATTTAACCCGAGGCGACAGACACTCAGCGCGGCTCCGAGCGGCACATCTCTCCCTGCCTGACACCGAGACAGAGATACAGGGGAGGGAGCTAGAAGGTGGTGGTGGGGGGAGGAGGAGAAGGACGGGGAGGGGGGCGTTGATTATCAGGGCACCAAGCGCGAGCGCCTGCCGACAAGCCAAGTGGATGTGAGCCCAAGGGCGTAGGTTTTAGTTCCACTTTGGGGGGGGTCACATAAAACTGTACAACAATTCACAGCTGTGTGTGAGATAACTCTCTCGTTCCCTCACAAATAACAGTAAACTGAATATCTTTGAGTTGTGGACAAAACAGGACATTTGAGAATTTCATCGTGGGCTTTTTTGGACAACACTGATCCACATTTTTCACCTTTTTCTGGCATTTTAGAGACCAAACGAAAATAATCGTGAGTTGCAAGGCAAGGCAAGGCAAGGCACCTTTATTTGTATAGCACATTTCAGCAACAGGGCAATTCAAAGTGCTTTACATGAAAACAGAATAAAAAATTTAAAACAGATAAAATACAAGAATAAAAGTTACAGTTCAGTATAAGAAATGAAACATTGAAGAGCAATTAAAACAGTTAAATATATAAAAGCAGATAAAATAGGAATTTCTCTTTATATGCTTATATAGATCGTCATAGTCATACAGTGTCAACAATGCAACTTCAGTCTTTGTTTGTACTTAGTGTTCCATTTTTACCAATATGACAAACATCTCAAGCAGTCCGGTCCATATTTTTCCAACCATCTCACCCACGATGGGCCCAGATGCTTCGCACGGCTTTGAGCTTTCATTACTCATAATAACAGAAGCTAGTATACAGCCCTAGGCTAGGCTGCTGAAGAAATGACTCAACGGTGTAACGTAAAACAAAGTCAACACTTAATAAATGAGATCTGGTCCTGTTAGGATGACCCTGAGACAGATTCATCTACCTGCCCTTTGAGCAAATTCTCCCTCTCCCTCTCCCTCTCTCTCTCTCTCTCTCTCTCTAATATTGGAGTGCCCCCTGCAAATAAACGGTCATTACCATGACAACCACACTACAAGTCAAAACGGGAGGATGTTGATCATGGCAACAGAGGCAGGCAGCCAGACTAACAGCCCGGCTCTACCCCAGGGGCAAGCTAACGTGTCAACTCCAGGGTTGGAGTCTAGTGTGTACACGCACTGATTTTTATTTCTATTTCATATCCACTGACAGCAGCTCAACGTAAAAGACATCCAGTCACAAAGATTGCAGGTAGCAGAGTGTGAACTGTGCCCTGTTGCTCTCCACACCAAGTGTCCACACCAAGTATTCACTGGCCTTTCAGAACTGTGTACATGTGTTTCAGAGACAAGCTCCCAAACCACCTGACCACCTTTCCACCATCCAGCTCTGCCCAGACACCGTGTTAATCCCAACGCATGGTTGGCTGTACTCTTAAAGGAATAGTTTGACATTTCAGGGACACACACATAGCCTATTCGGTTCTTGCCAAGAGGTAGATGAGAAGATCAACACTCTCTTGTCTGTGTGTTAGGTACGGAGCCAAAGCTGAGAGGCAGCTTAGCTTAATGCTAATTAACACGTTGTATGTCTTTTTTTTTTTTTTTATCTGTACGAAAACAGAAACCTAAACACAATTTATACAGACATTCATGATACCCAGGTGATGAATCTTAATAACTTTGGTGATGCTCTGAGTTTTCATTTAGCGCCATCTTCAGGTCAGCATTTTAATTTATTAATTTTTTTAATTTATAGTTTATGCTGAACTATTGCTGCGTTCCAGACACAATTTTTAGCCCGTAAGTTACGACTTCAAGTCACGACTCACGACTTGGTAGCGTTTCCAGGCAACGTCACGACAAACCCTTCTAGCTAGCTTTAGCGTTAGCTAGCGGCTACCTAACGTTAACATTAGCTAGCGCTAGCTGATACCAAGGGGGTAAGCCTCTCCTCGGACCGCGAATCTCCTATGGCGCCATTTTAATGCTACAAAGCGATCACCCCCCGTTAGCATCCCATTGACTGCCATTCATTTTGGCGCCACTTTGACAGCGAATAACTTTACATCTGAAGCGTTTAAAGACTTTATTTGTCCATTGTTTATTTCTAAAGAAACACGACAATGTATAAAAGGCTCCATTACCTTACCTTACCTCACGTTATGGCTCCATAGCAGACGTTTTTATAAAAATAGGCTAACGATTGTGTCATAACCACGAGACTTACTGTCTCATAGTAGAGGAATTACTGTATAGTACAGGAGAAGCTCTCAGGCAGTTTCGTCTCACATTAGCTGTTTAAGTTTAATTACTAATGTTAACTAGCATTTTAGTTAGCAATAATTAGCCTGTGTCTATGTTATCTCCTTACATATACCTACGCTCTCCGTCTCTGCTAGATTGGGAATGATTGAGATTTCTCTTGGCACAGCTACCAGAAGACTTCCAACTTTCAGACACGTTGCTCACGGCACATTTACGTCGTCTCTCTCAGTTGGAGGCTGCTCAGTAACGCTCAGCGCTCACCGGAAAAGTGCTTCTAAAGGCCTTCACTGGTCTCCATCCAGAGCAACGGGATCTGTTGGTCCACTCTTATATACTGTCTATGGCTGATACTAGCGATTTCTAGTCGGCGACATATTTTGGGCTTCATTTAATAAACATAACCTGTAGTAGTACACAATCGTATGTGTATTGTTTTGATTACAATGTGTGGAATTACTTTACATTGCCTATTTATGTCTATTTATTTCTATTTCTCACCATTAATCACTGCCGTCTGTACAGCATCAACAGGGGTCTCCATTGTTGTTTATGTGTGTGTGACGTCAAAAACTGTAACTGGGAGTACAACCATCTGGTACCAGTTCACGGGTAGTAAGTTACGGGTTTGACTGCCGTTCCAGGGCACTTTTAGCTTTTAGTTGGTGATTAATTTAATAGTTGACAACTTATCGATTCATCTTTGCAGCTCTACTCACTTTCTTTTGTATTGCCTCAGTGAAGCAAAAGACTAAACTTTTTGATCGTTTTGATACAGTAAGCTGTGAAACGTATTACAATTTTTGGAAGAAGTATGTCTTAGTTAGTAACTAAAGGATAGGCTTTAACTAGATGCAACCAATAGTCCCCACCACAGCCTACTTGTGTCAAAGTTATTCCAATTAATTTCACCACAAAATAGGTTTTAATTTCAAAAGCTATGTACCATAATCTGGGACCATTTGAATGCAGGTGAAATAGGTTCATTATGGATTTGAAGAACAATATTTCTCTGCTCAGAAGTCAGTAATATATGTCTTTTGCAACACATTTCCACCAGGCAGACATAGCCTACCTTACCTTAGCTTTACATTTCAGATCATCCTTGTCCTCCAGACTGAGTCATACCGGCAGGTTGATTGTAGTTTGTGTTTGATCATCTGGGCTGTAAAATGTCCGTCCATGCTCCATGGACCTTACATTTTCAGAAAACTGAAATGTCAACTAACTTCCTCTTTTGCACCCACACGCCTAAATCTGATGTTTTTTTCTCCTGACAAGCAAAATGACAGACATGTTACCTCACTGGCTGCTTCTGGACAAATATGACGATAAAAGAATCACTCTCGTTCAGGATATGTTTGGATTTTATCCTAATAAAGCCCTATACATCCAAGTATTATCTACCTGCCCTGTAAAGCGACTTTGAGTTTGTGAAAAGCGCTTTATAAATTCAATTTATTATTATTATTATTATTATTATTATTATTATTATTATTATTATTATTATACATCCATGATTAAAAAAACAAAATTAAAATAAAAATGAGCCCAAACAGAAGTATCTGCGCGCCAAAACACAAACGTTTGTATTCAAACTAAACACGTGATTTCATTTCCTGTTCATACGTCGCAGGTGCTCTGTTGGGAGCGCTCCAAAACCTCATTGTTTTGTGCCGAATTGGCGGAGTTTACTCCCACACACAAAACCGAACATGAATTGTCTAACGGACAGCGGATTAGAGGAAACAACCCATTTTGAATGTAGTTCCACCTGTCTCTGTGTCACTGTTTGGTACCGATAACTTCTCTGTGGCACGCGGGGGGCGGAGGTACAGCAGTGCCCGCTCTGCGCTGATTACAGCTGATCTGGGGCACGTTCAATCTCGGTGCACCGTTTTGCTACGGTTACCGGGTTAAACGACATAAATCCTCAAAACGGTGTGGTTCTCTTAATACATCCATGTGTGCAACGCCTTTGGTGTGGGTGTGTCTCTTCTCATGTTTATTGGCTGTGTCACAGGTGATAGCCTACCCAATCAGCAGATTGGGGGCGCGTTCAATCTCAAAAGTTTTGCCCATAGACTGTATATAAGAATGGACCAACAGATCTCGTGTCTCTGGACGGAGACCAGTGAAGGCCGTTAGAAGCACTTTTCCGGTGAGCGCTGAGCCTTACTGAACAGCCTCCAACTGAGCTTGAAGACGTAGATGTGACGTGAGCAACGTGTCTGAAAGTTGGAAGTCTTCTGGTAGCTGTGCCAAGAGAAATCTCAATCATTCCCAATCTAGCAGAGACGGAGAGCGTAGCTATATGTAAGGAGATAACGTGGACACAGGCTAATTATTGCTAACTAAAATGCTAGTTAACATTAGTAATTACACTTAAACAGCTAATGGAAGTCCAAACTGCCTGAGAGCTTCTCCTGTACTATACGGTAATTCCTCTACTATGAGACAGTAAGTCTCGTGGTTATGACCCAATCGTTAGCCTATTTTTATAAAAACGTCTGCTACGGAGCCATAACGTGAGGTACAAGGTAATGGAGCCTTTTATACATTGTCGTGTTTCTTTAGAAATAAACAATGGACAAATAAAGTCTTTAAACGCTTCAGATGTAAAGTTATTCGCTGTCAAAGTGGCGCCAAAATGAATGGCAGTCTATGGAATGCTAACGTCGGGTGATCGCTTTGTAGCATCAAAATGGCGCCATAGGAGGTTTGAGCTCTGAAGCGAAGCTTACCCCCTTGGTTTTGCCACGGTTTCCTGGTTGAACGACATGTTTCCTCAGAACGTTGTGAAACGGCTTTGAGATACGTTTTCTCTCATTTGGTGGGTGTGTATCTCGTTTATTGGCTGGCTGCTAAATTAGGAAAAAGATTGTGGTTTGGATTAATACACTCCTGGTACACGAACATGCATTTCCTGGGTGAGAGTGAGTTAGACTAGTTAAGATTTAAAAAAAAGATTATGTTTTAGGTTAAAACATTCCCGGGGCATGAACGTGTATTTCCTGGGTGAATGTCTTGTGTTTTCCTTGGGACACTAACTCCTCTCCCAGCCAGTGGTGTAGTCTACGTGAGACGCAGGTAGACGCAGTATACCCACTAAGAAAGCTCCAGGATTTCCATATACCCACTTAAAAATGCCCAGTGACACGTAACAACATACTTTGCATTGTGAGTTTGATATATTTTGAATTGCCATCTGTGTTTTTTTCTTCACATAGGCTAAATAATAGTTCCACCGCAAATTGGTGCATAAAAGTGTGTCAGAATACAGGAAATGAAGTCGTTGATGCTCAAAACTTCCCTGGAGGAGGACACCCAGACCCCCCACTATGAAATGCATGGGGGGTTCTGGCCCATATATACAGTATAGGCCCATACATATATAATACAGTATACCCACTACAATACATTAGACTACAGCACTGAGAACAGCCCAACCACATCTTCATCCTTCATCGTACCTGCTGCCTTCCCTCCATCTGAGCGTGTTTGTGTCCTCGCTGCATGCAGCACAGCGGCAACAGCCAGATGGAGCTCTGCCAATGAAAGCCTGCAGTCGGCTCTCCGTGGCACAGCTTCTGACGGCTGTCAGCCCGTCGCTGGTGAACATTTTCAGGCTGCTCGTATGAATGAAACTCCCCTGGGTTTTGGGGTCTTTTCTTCAAACTGATTTAAACATCTCCAATCCTATACTTTTATAACTTATTTACTGGCTCTTGGCTTTGGAAATTGCTTTCAACCTGATTGTAAAAACAGAATAGCTGCTCCGTTAGTTGATTAGTCGACTAATCGGTTGTTTTGGTCTTAGTCGACTAAGATTTATTTAGGCTATTTAGTCATTTTTCATGCGTTTTTTTATGCTGAATGATTTATTTCCAAGAAACTTACGGGCACATTTCTGCTAAAAAAGATTTTAAGTGGTGCTTTTGCATGATTCTTTGTGGAGAAACTCAGTTTTACAGATCTGTCAATTTATCAACTAATCGATTAGTCGACAAAATCCAAGTCTTAGTTGACTAAGAATTGCTTTAGTTCAGGACAGCCCCCCCCCCCCAAAAAAAACAGCTGTTTCAAGATGCTTGTCAGTGACATGCTTCCACAGTTTCATGATTTAATAATGAGGTTTTGGTGATTATAAGTGGGTTTTCTCATCTCATGAAATTAAATTTAGGTATCTGAATTAAAAATGGAATACGTTGGTGGGGTTCATAATGTGTGTGTGCATGTTGAATAATTCAGGATACTTTTCTGTAATCCCCAGGAAGAAACTAAAGCTGCTTCCTGGACTGGTTATATTTGGAGTTTATTTCTGTCCTGTTGGGAACAAAACAACAGCTTCACTGTTTCATTCCACTTTGGCACTCTCTACTAACACCTTCGGAGGCTGTGGCAGCCCCTGAACTGAGACGTAGCTTGTAACTCCAAAAGCTGCATTCTTGCCTTTATGTTTGTCTTATACATAGTTGTAAGTTCCATCAGTTTGGGCATCAGCTTCGGTCCACCTTTTAAAGTGCTCATATTATGCTTTTTGGCTTTTTCCCTTTCCTTTATTGTGTTATATATATTTTTGTGCATGTTATAGGTTTACAAAGAGAAAAAGCCCAAAGTCCACCCCAAAGGGACTTACCATCTCCAACAGAAAACACTGTTCACAAACTGCTCCAAACAGCTCTATTGTAGTCCAGCCTTTACTTCAGAGACAAACGTGGTCACTTTGGAACACACGTTATAATGCTCACCTAGCTGCTAGCATGGCACGCCCTCATACTCTGCTTCTGACTGGCTAGTAGTCCTTACCTAGGTACTGTCAGGACACGCCCTCATACTCTGCTTCTGACTGGCTAGTAGTCCTTACCTAGCTACTGTCAGGGCACGCCCTCATACTCTGCTTCTGACTGGCTAGTAGTCCTTACCTAGCTACTGTCAGGGCACGCCCTCATACTCTGCTTCTGACTGGCTAGTAGTCCTTACCTAGGTACTGTCAGGACACGCCCTCATACTCTGCTTCTGACTGGCTAGTAGTCCTTACCTAGGTACTGTCAGGGCACGCCCTCATACTCTGCTTCTGACTGGCTAGTAGTCCTTACCTAAATTAAACCATGTAAACCTATTCTGATATAACCTCTAAATACAATTATGAACCTGAAAATGAGCATAATATGAACACTTTAGTGATTTTACTTGAGAAATAAGATCAAGAAACGGTGGCTGGGTGTTTTAATTAGCTTTTAAATTAGAGTCATTCTACTTCCACATGTAAATACTATTTCTTATCTGTCTTTGACATCTGAATTTACATATATAGTCTACAAACATGTTTTTTGTTTGTTATTCATGTTGTACAGTATGGCTTACAAACATAGGACTGCAGGACTGTGAAACTGGAGGAAGCACTTTGGTTAAGGTTGGGAAGAGATTGTGGCTTTGGTTAAATATTAATAAAGTAAAACACGTCCGGTCTTGCGCTTCAAGTCACTTTTGCCTTTTTTAATATTCATCCATCTTTCCCTAACCAAGTGCTCTGTGTAGCCTGAACATAACCATAAAAAATATATATCATGCTTTAGTTGTTGCGATCAGATGTTGTTTTGCAAGATGTTGTAGGGAAAGGAAATTAAAAATGTTATCAGTGAGTGTGCAGATACATTCAGAATGAAAATGTTTGGGACTTAGCAGATATTTCAGTAGAATACAGCATAGAAAATCTGCTTAGAAATACAGGAAATATTGGATGTGATTCAAAAATTCAAATAATTCTGCTAAATAAAACATTACATTCATTATTAATTTGCACGATCACGTAAGGCTTCTATGATGCAGACGCACCAACAGAATTGTTGTCATTACTTCGAAATCCTCATGGGGGCGACAGAAACTACACACTCTGGGCCCTATCTTGCACCCGGCGCAGCGCAAAGTCGGACGCAAGTGTCTTTGTTAGTTTCAGACCGACGCAGTTGTCAATTTCCCGTCCAGCGCCCGCGTAGTTTAAATAACAAATGCACCTGCACCCATCTGTGGCCCATGGGCGTGCTGGTCTTACAGGGAGGTGTGTTCAGGTGCATTCTGGGCGTGCTGGTCTTACAGGGAGGTGTGTTCAGGTGCATTCTGGGCGTGCTGGTCTTACAGGGAGGTGTGTTCAGGTGCATTCTGGGCGTGCTGGTCTTACAGGGAGGTGTGTTCAGGTG
>NC_050175.1:38753391-38795891 GCF_008315115.2 Sander lucioperca
ATTTTTGCTCAAAACAATCACAAAAAAACTTGGCATTTTTCTTGCAGGACTGTACATATGGGCGCCCGCTCTACCAACTGAGCCATCCGGGTGTCCTCATTTTTATTTGTTTGACAGGTTTTGTTGTGTGCTTCTTATTTTATTCAGGATTTTCTTTCCTTGTTTCTGATGTTTCTCAGAAAAAGGGCCAATAAAGGGAATTTAAAAACCAGAAGCCTCCTCTCCTCTCCTCTCCTCTCCTCTCCTCTCCTCTCCTCGCCTTCCTTCCGTTCCCCCTCTCCCCTCCTCTGTTCTTTGGTCTCATTCTATCAGTCTAGCAGAGAAAAAGCAGCCCAGAATGAGTCATAACTCTGTATTTTCTTCCTGTTTTTATGACTTCTCCAGGTACAAAAATACACACATTTTACAACCAAACTATTCGTCCTTTTAAACCTTCCTTCACTGTACTCACCCTCCTCCCTCTCTCTCTCTCTCTCTCTCTTTCTCTGTCTGTCTATCTGTCTCTGTTATGTCTGGTTATTCAGTGGAAGTGACAGCGTTTCTCTCCTCTCCTCATTCTCCGCTCCACCAATCAGATAACCATCGATCGGTCATCCTCAGTCGTGAGCGAGTGAAGACGGGTCCTCATTTCGACTGTCCCCTTCCTCTGTTCTACACATTTATTCTCTTCGATTTCTTTTTCTTTCCCTTTCTCCCAAACCTTCTGATGCTCACACAGCAGATCTGATGCATATCACACCAGAACATTTCCCGGATTGTGATTGGTCTTTTTTGCTCGCCTTCTCTGTTACGTAAAGCTGACCAATTAGGAACACGGCTTCCTGGCCCTCTGGTCACGGAGCTGCCGAGACCACGGGGTCATAATTAGCAGAGCAGACATCCATTCCACTCTGCTTTACAGTGTGTGCATGTGAGGGCCGCCCTGCTCTGCAGACAGGATGAAATAAAAAGCTGATGCTTCCATCCTTCCTGAGAGACGGTGTGGGTGTAAGTTCTGTGTCAGGCTGTTTCTCATGAACCATTCGTACGTATAGCTACGAAAAAGAAAGCACTGTAATTCTGTGTTCCACCCAGGGATGCACCGAATCCAGGATTCGGCTTCGGATTCGGCCGAATATTGGGCTTTTTGACGGGGTTCGGTTTCTGCCGACCGTTCAATGCAGTAGGCTGTGAGAAAGTGAAAATGGAACTCTGTAGCAGAAAAAGTGTAGTTTGGCAGTACTTTCAGTCAAAAGAAGGCCATTCAAGTCCAGCTACATGTTCAATCTGCAATGCTGATTAGTCTGGTGGTGGCGAGGACCCTAAACTATACACAACATCACCGCTGTTACAACATCTGGTATGAAACATCTGGAAAAATACGAGTTGTGCATGAAGGAATCTACAGACAGCAGCCAGAATGCAGCAACTTCAGGTACAGCAAAGGAAGGACAGTCACTGTTTACTTCATTCATGTGTTTACTGTGTTCATAGACTGAGGATGGGACGAGGATTCGGTATTCGGATTCGGCAGAATCTTAACCAGTGGATTCGGTATTTGGCCGAACCCCAAAAATCTGGATTCGGTGCATCCCTAGTTCCACCTATTTATTACTGTCAGCACCCCATTGACTGCTGCTGTATGACAACGCTGTGGACCGTGTAGGGAGGAGGTCGGGGGGGGGAATGTTTGGGTCATAAAACCCAGAGCTTTCAACCCAGGGAGCAGAGTTTACATCCCGGCGAAAACAAAAGATTATCACCCAGGAAACGTGTGTTTGTGTCCCTGGGAGTGTTTTAATCCTAACCACAATCTTTTTCTCATCTTAACTAGTCATCGTGGTGCCTAAACCTAACTGTTGGCGCCCATGACGCTCACTTTTTGTCAGCTAAACTTAACCGTACCGGCAGCTGAAAAGACAGACACCTCGCGGCACTCTGTACCCCGACTGAAAGTCACCTTTTGTCGGCTAAACTCAACCAGCAAAGGCCCCTGAAACGGCCAGCATTTCACGGTGCCCTGTACCCGGCTAAATTTAACTGTAAAGACGTGCTAATCTTGTTAAAAAAGCATGTGACCGGAGGTCACGTGAACAGCCAGTGACACTTAATTTCGTAGGATATCATACGCAGTTTTTCCTTTAGGATTTATTTTAGCAGTGGGGGCAGGTCTGTCCGAACAACATCCACCCCCCAGCCCTGCGCCCTGCCGCCAAATGTTTTACGTATGAAACGGAACTGAGACTTCGCTGCAACACAAACTAATATATTTATTCACCTCTATTCACACACAGTGAGGCATATTTTCAGTTGTGATTGAAATGTATTTTTTGAGGAACTATAAAGCACAGGTCTACAAAATGAATTTTACAAGAAATTCTTGTAAAACCAGAACCCAAATGACTACATCTATGGACTATTTCAAATTTATATTATATATCACTGACTCACTTACTGTTTTAATGTTTCCAGATGTTTGATATCAGGACGATGAGCTGACAGAACTGACCAGTTGAACGTTGTCCAATTAGAACGGACCCACCGCGGTGATGTTTTTGGTGGAGCTGTTGGTTTAATAGTCGACTCGGAAGAAAGCGAACGTTTTAACAATGAACTACATCAACACAACAGTATGTGGAGTTAAACTGGATGGGCCCAATAACCTCTGAATAGTTCTACTGGTTGTTAAATTGCAATGTGAGCGGCAGGATCATTTAAAAGGCAACCGCGACTACATTGTGCGTCTGCCTATTTCTGATACCGTGGCGGCAGAAATTTTGCCATGGCGGGCCGCCACTACAAAATCAACATGGAGGAAACGCTGAGACGAATATAATGTCAGCAAGAGGCACTATGAGGTTTACATAAAACTGAATGACTACTGAACACTGTAAAAAGGCAAAGTCGAGGCATCGGTGCTATATTCTGACATTGACACAGAATTAAAAGGAACAATGTAATTAATTTTGGGTGTGTGAACCCCAAGTTTCTTCCCTCATCTTATATAGGGCTCTGGCCTGCCTAAAAACATGCTACACTCCACTATGTAATGTTCAGTGACATGGAGTGAGCTGACGGCGTTCCTGCTGTGCTGGGTTGTTTATGTCCTGCTGACAGTGGTGTCATTGTGAGCTGCAGCGTGTCGGGGGTCGCTGGCGTTGGCGGTGACGCCTACACGCAGACTCAAACGGCACATTCCTGACGACACCAGACAGAAACCATGGAGACAAACAGCTAGGCACAAACAACACTCTCTTCTCGTATCATCTTTTTTATCTTCTTCTATCTCACAAAGTGAAATCTGCTGATCTTGGCGGCGGAGTGGATCTTCCATCACGCCGGCCGCTCTGCTCGAAGCTCTGCTTGCTGTTCCTGCTGAAATTTCCTCGGCCAAGATATGAAATCCCAACCAACTGTCTGGGGCACTGTCCTGTAAACCAGAGATTCCCAAACTTTTTTTTAATAATGTACCCCCTTTGAATTTTTTTTTTGGAGCCAAGTACCCTCTGACCAGCGCAAAACATTTTTGGTAGAAAACTAAAGTCTATATAAAGAGGTACAATACAACGCTGGCAGTGATAGATTTACTAAACAACAGCCTTGTAACTGAAAAACACTTAAATGCTACATTTCAAATGTTTAGAATCTATCACTAAATCCATTCGTTATTATAGTATTAATTATTTTAGGAATTATGCAAGACATATTTTTAAATTAGCATCTTGCAAAAAGACGCACGTACCCCATGCAGTACTCCAAAGTACCTAAACACTGAGAGAGGCATAATCACACTGTGATGCACTCCAGATTGTATTACAATGATTTATTTCTCCACACGTAAAATACATCTAGTACTGCAGTTACCAAATGTAAAGTTACTTTGTGAGTAGAAATAAGTGCGTTAGTGCGGCGGTCAACAGAAAGTGTGTCGCTCCCAGGCTCCCCCCCTCTCTGTCAACGGCCAAAAAACCAACAGGTGATTTTTTTTTTGCCCCTCCAGTTACCACTTTACTCATACACTTAGGCACACACTATCCACACTCGTGCATAACTCCTGCCAACTCCTTTCAACACCCTAACCGTGACCACCCAGTGTGAGTCACAGATCATTCTACCCAATCACTATTAATACGTCCCTGTGTTTGTCAACTGTCCTGTCCAGTCCCGTCTTGTCAGTTCTGATATCGTCCCGTCTCACTTCGCCCTGTTGCCTGTCACCTTGTCGCGTTTTATGTGTTACGTGTTACACTCCGTACGTGGTGCTTTAATCCCCCCTGCCCTTATATGGATCCAGGGTACTCACTAAAACAGGGTGAATAGTTACGGTAGGACAACAGTAAATGCACTGAATGTAAATCTAAATCTGAATGTAACATATATACATATATAAAAAAAAGCAAAAATAAAAAGGACCCAACCATCCACCCCTCCCTACACGGTCCACAGCGTTCTTATACAGAAGCAATCAATGTGGTGCTTTACTTTGCATAGCCACATGTACAAACGGTTGATGAGAACAGCCTGCACTCACACACCCTTAGGTGAATCGCTTGTGCCGACCTTGACAAATTAGCTCTGTTAAGTCTTCCACAAAATGTCAGCGTCTTGTTCAACAAAACGATGAAAGACTTCATCACGGCTGTGAAGGTGGGGAAAAGAAGGGGAGGTTTAGCTTTTGTCTCACAAGAAAGGACAGAAAACCAAAGAGGTGGAGGAGAAAATGTGATGATGGGAAGGATATGTATGAAAGACTCAGCCCGAGCATTGGCTGAGCGTTTGAAAAGGGTGATCCGTCAAGAGAAGGGCGAGTGCGTATGAAAGAGGGAACTAAAAATAGTCTAAATGTCTCTGAAGACATCATGGAAGGAGCGGAGGAATCACCTCTTCAGCCTCGGGCAGAAAGACTAACAGAGGAACAGGAAGCCATGTGTGTGCACGGCTGAATGGGAAGTGATCTGCCTCCAGAGCATGCATATTGTGTGCGTTAACATACAGCTCGATGTGCGTGTGAATGCGTGCATGCTGCTTTTTTTTTCATTCCTTAATGCACACAGAAATGTAATAAAAAACACCAAAGAAGGAAAGGCAGGTTGAGTAGAGAGGCTGGAGGTAGACACTTTGGTTTTGTCAGAAGTTTCTTTCCGTTTTTTTTAAACTGAGAAGCTGCTAGCTGAATGTTGAGTGGGCTGCTCTTTGCTAACAAGAGAGGAGAGATAACTACAGCTGTCCCCTTTTAGTCGTTAAGTCGACAAAATCGTGTGAGTGTTAGAATTGAGGAATGGATGAGTTGTTTGGTCTTTGTCACAACCTGGCTCAAAGACCATGACAAAAGAGGGAGCGAGGCATCGTAAATGATCAAAAGTGATTTATTTAACAAAAGAATAAACTAAACATATCTTTTGTAATGTGCAAGGTGTGTCTCTGTAACTTAAATAAACCCAAAACAAGATGTGGCAGGCGGGGTGATCAGGCCTAGCCTCGTGAGACCGTCCTGATCTGGGGAGCTCCAGTTTTCCACTCGCAGATCAGTCGTCATCTTGAGATAGAGAAAATTTGGAGCCGTTCGCCAAACGACCGACCAATCAGCGTTGGTTTTGAGGCGGGTTTAGGTGTGACGCAACGAGAAGCGTCTGTTAAGTCTAAACAACGTGGCGGCTTCCACGGATGAGATGAGCGTAGCTATCGTGCCAGTTTTATCCGAATTAGAAAGTATTCCTTCATTGAAAGAAGAGCAAAAAACGGCACTGGAGGCTTTTCTCGGAGGAAAAGATGTTTTTTGATCTTCTCCCGACTGGTTTCAGCAAGAGTTTGATATATCGTTGATCTGATTGGTTGATTTGGCCCGTCTGTCACCAACATAGGTGGTGATAGACAGATGGTTTATCCAGTCAGCTAACCAGTATTTTCACCCCTTCCCAAAAGTTCTCCAACGGAAAGTTCCCAGATGGATATGCCGAGCAAATGGGAAGCAATCCATCTGGTGGAGTCAGGTTAGATCAGGCCATGGTTGATGTCTGGATTGCAGTGAAGAGAGAGCCTGTAGTCTGACCAGGTGGAGCTTTATCCCCACTAGCTCACAGCTCCCAGGTGCACCAGATCTGCCATCAACTCAAAACAAAGATGGTTAAGACCAGAGAGGTATCACTCCCACAGAGTGGCCCCACCGGATCACACAGGGGCCGTCACATCTCTAAAATGTCAGAAAATAGTGATAAATGTGGATCAGTGTTTCCCAAAAAGCCCAAGATGACGTCCTCAAATGTCCCTTAGAGCCCCTAGAAACAACAGCGTTGGCATAATAACGTTATTTAGAGCTAACCTTAACAAAAAGGCTGTTTTTATCCAGGTGATACAGATACCTGCATTTTAGGCAGTATCGGAGGCTTTTTCCAATACTGGTATCAGAACAGCTCTACTTATGATTCTATGTTAATATCATAACTAAATCTACATGAAGCATTACGTTGACGTGGGGTCAGTTAAGGTGTGAATATTCTCACCGGAGATGCTCAGTCGATCGTCTCCACTTTCATCCTCCCTCAGAGCCGGGCCGGAAAACTGGGAGCTCCGTTACTGATACTGGCTCGTGTGTGTGTGTGTGTGTGTGTGTGTGTGTGTGTGTGTGTGTGTACATGCATGCTCAAGTGTCATATCGATCGACACTTCTTTGTCAGCTCTGTGGATGTCTGGGTTTCGCCTGAACATGCTGTCGTGCTGTGTGTGTTTAATAGAAAGGGGGGGGGGGGGGTGATAGTCAGTTCATTGTCATTGACACCATGTTGGTACACACACACACACACACACAGCTGAATACTGGACTCAGAGCAGCTGTTGGACTGAGCAGGTCTGTGGCCTTGGGGAGCTGTGTGTGTGTGTGTGTGTGTGTGTGTGTGTGTGTGTGATTACAGAATTAATAAAGGTAGGATGTATTGCACCATGAGAGGTTGATGGTAACTGTCACGACACACAATTCAACAACACAAACATACCCAGGATTTTAAGTTCCTGTAATGCTACATATGAAGTCTTCCAGCTAGGTCTGCAACTAATGATTACTTTCATTGCCGATTAATCTTCTGGCTCTGGAATCGATTATTTTCTGGATGAATGGATTAGTTGTCTGGTCTCTGAAATGTCAGAAAATGGTAAATAATGCGGATCAGTGTCTCCCAAAAAGCCCAAGATGACGTCCTCAAATGTCTTGTTTTGTCCCCAACTCAAAGATATTCAGTTTCCTGTCACAGAGGAGAGAAGAAACTAGAAGATATTCACATTTAACAAGCTGACATCAGAGAAGTTTGACTTTTTTCACACAAAAAGGGACTCAAACTGAGCATCAAAATAGTTGGCAATTAATTTAATAGTTGACAATAAATCGATTAATGGATTCAGGTTGGTAAATTAAACGCATGTCTGTACATGCAGGATGCGTCTGAAAGGAGATGTGACAGGATTTTTGCACTTGTCCAAAATGTATTTTTAGGCATAAACTTAGAAATACTTCCAGTAAAGAATGAAGTTTACCTGCCAAAATAATTGCTGTGTTGTAGTAGAATGACTGTTTTTCACTGTTATTCAGTGACCAGACAGTACGCTTGTTGAAATTTTGGCTTCATCATTTCTTTGGACTTTCCGTCTCCTGTGCAAGTTATCCTTTGTGATACTAGCTAGTTAGATAATCGATTAATCAGTTTGAGTCATTTCTTTGTGGAAAAAAAGGTCAAAATTCTCTGATGTCAGCTTCTTAAAGGTGCTGTAGGTAGGATTGTGAAGATCCAGGACTTAGCCAAAGAATATGAACATCAACAACTTCTCAGTCCCTCCCCCCATTTACGCTAAAGCCCAAAACGGTCTCCTAAGCTCCTCCCCCCACAAGGGAGAATGAATGCGTGTGCATGAGCTGTGATTGACACGCAGTTAGACACCCCCCCTGGCCCTGATTGGTGCATCTGAACAGGGAGTGGTGGATTTTTGTAAATCTCACTCCAGGCTGTAGGTGGAGCCAGAGGAGCTGGATTTATTTTAAATGACCTGCTTCATGTAGTTCTACTGGAACATAGGGTCAGCAAATATGACAGAAAGTTAGTGTATCTTTAAATGTGAATATCTTCTAGTTTCTTATCTCCTCTGTGACAGTAAACTGAATATCTTTGAGTTGTGGACAAAACAAGATATTTGAGGACATCATCTTTGGTGAAAGCATCGCAAAACCAATCCCAGCTGTCTCTACTCGTTATATTTCATTACTAATTTAAACAGCTTTTTGCAAAATCATGTCAGAGTACATGAAGGAGCTTGGGGTAGCTTTTCAGGAGCTGATACTTTTGGGAAATAAGCAAAACTGTGATTTCTTCAGGACTGTTGCAGACAGATTTCCAAAAGCTTATTGTTGGAAATCCTCCGGCGGCAGAGCGGCAGAGCGGCAGAGCAGACGTGTGGCTGGATGGAAATGGGTTGTTTTTTCAGGTTGAATTTCTCATCTCATGTTAAACATGTTTAGATAATGCGGTCCAACAGAATTCAAAAGAAGTCTGAGCCGTGACACCAACTGGGAATCACTGTCTTTTTACTTTCATCTGCTCTACGTCTGTAACATAACAGGAAGCTCTCCGCGCTGGTGGAATGAGGGATTTTAGGGGAGTAAACATGTAACGTTACAGTCGTGCATTTGCACAAAAAATATTTGATCTACAAATCAACAAATACACATGTGGGCATCTTCTCTCGGATATGTTTAACATGGAAGTCATTCAGCAGACACTCAAACATTTCCAAATTCTTTTTCATGGAAGTACTGTACATATCCCTCTATCCACCCCCTCCCCCTACTTCTTCGCTCTCATGTCGTCTTGCAGCCAATCAGAGCGACCGGCTGGCAGACAGGCAGTAGGTTTGTATTTGGGTCAAAACAGCAGGATGCCAAGTCAGCTAACTGAACCACAAAGCTGCTGGCGCTGAACTGCTCAGTGAGTCAAACACGTCCAGATACTGAGAGGGAACTGGCAAGTTGATCCTCTTTGTGGTGCCCTTTTGTGCCTGAGGAAGTTGGTATAAAAGCAAAGAAAAGTATACGTGGCCTGTAAATATCCGTTTTTCTTTTTCTAATCTTAAAACAAATTTGCCGTTTTCAGTACCGCTTGGTGAGTATTTGGGACCCTCTTGAAAAAACAAGATGATACATCTCACGGGGTTTATTCCAGGGATGCACCGAATCCAGGATATTGGGCCTTTTGACGGGGTTGAGTTTCTGCCGATCCTTAGATTTTTTTCCACTGAACCGAACCCTACGCTTGCACTACGCACGTTACGCTGGTCGACGTAATGACGGCTCCGTTGATTACGGGAAGGTGTTTACGTAGGTGGAGCGTTCAATGCAGTAGGCTGTGAGAAAGTGAAAATGGAACTGGTGAGCAGAAAAAGTGTAGTTTGGCAGTACTTTCAGTCAAAAGAAGGCCATTCAAGTCCAGCTACATGTTCAATTTACAATGCTAATTTGTCTCGTGGTGGCAACAACATGTTGGTATGAGACATCCGGAAGAATACGAGTTGTGCATGAAGGAATCTACAGACAGCAGCCAAAATGCAGCAACTTCAGGTAAATAAAAAGAAAAATACACTGCTGTGGACGTTGTTAACTTCATTAGTGTGTGAACTGTGTAAATCAGGGGTCTCAAACTCAATTTACCAGGGTGCAGTTCGAGGTAGAGTGTGGGTCAGGCTGGGCCGCGTCAAGTATTCAACAAAAGTATTCTTTGTTTGCTTTCTTAAATAAATCTTGTTGACTCAATAGACATTTTTTAAGATTGGCGTCTAGTTGAGTAATGACGTCTGATGTCATATTCCTTGTACACCGCAACTTTCTCTGTGCATATGAGACATGTAGGGTGCTCCGTCTCCCACTTTCCCTGAAATTGCCTGAGCTCGTCGCCAACCTTTCTCTTCACGGCACGTTTTGAGAGAGACATGACTGGAACTGGGTGAAGGCAGATATTTTCCGTCACTCTGGAACACGTTTCAACCAAGTGACTAATGTTGATACTTCCCCAGGTACTTCGCGGTTGGCTAGCTTGACAACCGTTGACAACAAACGCCGCAGTCACGAGACTAGCTATGGTAGCCCGTAAGTGCTAAACAAATAAAATAAAAGCGTGGCAAGCGCGGCACACGCAACGACTCAGCAAAAAAGGTGCGTTTCAGAACAACGCGCGGGCCGCACTGACACTAAACTTTGATGTCAAGTAGGGGGGCCACAAAATATCAGCCCGTGGGCCTCAATTGGCCCCCGGGCCGCAAGTTTGAGACCCCTGGTGTAAATGGACTGAGGATGGGAGGAGGATTCAGTATTCGGTTTCGGATTCGTAAGAATCTTAACCAGTGGATTCGGTATTCGGCCGAACCCCAAAAATCTGGATTCGGTGCATCCCTAGTTTATTCTGAGACAGTCTCGCATCGCCAGCTCTATCTCCACAGCGCTGTGGAGTAAGGTCTGGCTACACCACAGATGCATTCTGGGATAAGCTCCGGACACAGCGACGGTGGCTCTGCTAAATAGTCTCAGGAAGGAACTTGTTCTGGTGGAACATTTGCACCCCGCAAAAGAAAACTCCACATCCAATATTAAATGAAGTCAACTGTTGACACAATACAGTAACGTGAGCTATTTAAATTAGCTGATACATGGTTAAACCTCATTGGTTCTTACCAGTGTATCTCCGTGTGTACTTGGTCCACAACAATCCCACCAATCAGTCCCAAAACCTCCCAGTTAGAGAGGAAATGACCTAAACATATTCTTATAAATCTTTACAATCATTCCCTTAAAGGACCAAGCAGATCTGCCTTGTTGCACCATCCAAATGTTCTTCAGAACTTGACATTTTCTGCGTGTAGCACGCTAACTCGAAGGTTGTTTGAGAACGGCAACACACAGAGAGAGGAAGGGGAGGGACATCTGGTGCATGAGCCACGTGCTGGATGTCTTAATTATCCTGGAAATGTACTTCCATGAATCCGGACTAATCCTGAGAAATGACTGTACATCGCCCAACCCTTACATTGGAACAACAGATCTGGTTGTAAATCAGTTTAAAAAGGATCACTACTTTTAGAAGAATCAGGCTACATTTATATGTCAAACCTCAAAAAACGATGAGCATTAACCAAAAAGATACATATACTTATATAACTTCCTGCTCAGTGAAGCAGACATGACTTGTGGAAAAATTATTTTCTCATGAAGTACTTAAATTATTCAGATGGATCAGACTTTTCTTCATGATGAAAAAAAAAACGAATCACAGAGAGCCTCTTCATGCAACATACCCAGGGTCTTGTAATACTATTTCATTTCTTCATTTCTGACTGACTAAACAGGCGGCAATGAAAGTGATTTTCTTGCATTTCATGAGATGTACCCGGTTAAAACGCCTGATGAGTTTCAGGATGTCTCCTGCAGCCTCCAGCGAGGCCTGAAGCAAAGCTCCCAGAGCTGCAGTGCTCAGCGTCATCATCCGTGTTCCTGTGTGCTGTGTGTATCATTCGGTGGGGGGGGGAGGCGGAGGTCACTCGTGTGTTGCACTGTAGAGATATTAGCAATTGCTGTGCTTTTGTGAGCGAGACATCTGGGCTCATTAACAGCCGCGGCCTGACGGGCGAGTCGAGTCAGGTTGGAGTCACGTTGGAAATTAATTTGCGCCGTAAATGTTGAGTTAGCAGTGAGAGAGAGAGAGAGAGAGAGAGAGAGAGAGAGAGAGGGAGAGAGGGAGAGAGACCCAGAGCTGGGGAGAGAACACAGCTCTCTGGAGATGGTGACAAAGCAGTCAGAAACTAATTATGAAGCTCTGACTTGAGGCACTGAAAGCTCTGCTGCAGGGCTGAATATTTCACCAAAAACTGGGGTTACATGTCAACTGAGTGTATGGATTTATGTTTAACACGTTTATGTACAGTTATAAGTTGTCCTGTTTAGCATTGTTAGGAAATGAACTCTTCTAGAGCTTAGATTAGTTGTCAACTATTGAATTAATCGCCAACCAATTTGATAATCCATTCATCGATTTGAGTCTTTTTTTTTATGAAATGAAAATTAAAATACTCTGATGTCAGCTTGTTAAATGTGAATCTGTTCTAGTTTCTTCTCCTCTGTGACAGTAAACTGAATATCTTTGAGTTGTGGACAAAACAAGATATTTGAGGACGTCACCTTGGGCTTTTTGGGAAACACTGATCCGCATTATTTACCATTTTCTGACATTTTAGAGACCAGACAACTAATCCATTCATCCAGAAAATAATCGATTCCAGAGCCAGAAGATTAATCGGCAATGAAAGTAATCATTAGTTGCAGACCTAGCTGGAAGACTTCATATGTAGCATTACAGGAACTTAAAATCCTGGGTACCAAGACATTTGAGGACGTCATCTTGGGCTTTTTGGGAAACACTGATCCACATTTTTCACCATTTTCTGACATTTTAGAGACCAAACAACTAATGTAATTTTGGGGTATTTCCGCCTTTAATGGACAGCTGAGATATGAAAGGGGAGGGGGAAGACATGCAGGAAAGCGTTACCGGTTCTCCCCTTTTGTCTGTCTGTCTGTCAGTAGATTATCTCTCCACCCTCTCAGGGAATCTCTGTGATATGTGCTGGACGGATTGCCGACGGTGATACACATCTTTTTTCTCAGCCAGAACTATGACACCAATAAAAGCAGGATCAAGAACCTTAATTTAAGTTGAAATTGAAATGACAGGAGCTCCGTGTGTGTGTGTATGTGTGTGTGTGTGTGTGTGTGTGTGTGTGTGTGTGTGTGTGTGTGTGTGTGTGTGTGTGTGTGTGTGTGTGTGGGGTATTGGCAAAACCCCTCAGTTTGTATGAATACAATGTGTTCTTTTTTATTCTTACTATGGATGAGGTTCGGTGTGAATACTTTGTTCAATACCTACTTCATTTTTGTGTCTCACAAAATGTTGGAAATCAATGTCTAGGTCTGTATTCAGACATGGATTTATGCATTTCAATTTCTAACCTTGTCTAATACTCCCTACAATACGTGATCATAATTTCTCCTTGCTGGAAGAAACTGTAGGACGCTTCATGAATATCGCTGAAATCCGACTAAACTAGTGTTTCTAGTCCTATGTATTTGAACATCTAGGAGGAAAGCCTCAGTCCTCCTTTGTCGTTTTTCAGCCTTTATTTACTGGTCTGGAGTCCGTGGCCGTTCTCTTACACATGATGGAAGCTGTATAAAATCACTGGGACAGAAAAAGAGCCCAAAATGAGTTCCATTGTTTGTGGATATTGCAGTACAGAATTAGCATCAAGGGTAATTTAAATGTAATTGGCTGTCAGTGTGCTGGAATTGGAAGAGGCCGTGCTGGAAATAATTACCAGCACGCCACAACTGGACGGAGAATTATTCAGAAGATTTGAAGCTGTAATGAAAATGAAAACTCAAGCATGTGGAAAAACAGACGGTTCCGCGTCAGCAAATGAACGCCGCCAAGGGAGGTATGAGGCCAAGTCATTAGTGTTGTCGAATTCGGCGCGGCGTCCTGCTGAGCAGAGGAATGGAACATGTCTACCTGTTTGTAGAAAGGAGGTTTCCACTCGGGATTAAACCAGACAAGCGTGCCAGTTCCTCCCCCGTGTGACGTCTTGGCTCTCATTAAACAAGTCTTGTGTCGGCAGTATAGGCTCACGCTGTACACTTCAGCCCACTGTGGCCCGCAGCCAGCTGCTGGTGGTTAATCACGCTGCTCAGTGGGAAATGTCCTCATGGATACACTGGAGCTAGATCTGGGCTGTATGCAAAAAATCTAATACCACAATAGTTTGGACCGAATACATTGATATTGATATTGCGGCGATGTAGGGTTGACCATTGTTGCTTTCACAAAAATATTACCACAATGAGAGTTTTGAAAAAATAATCCTCAGTAATGTGGATACAATGACTAAGTGGGTAAAATGAAATAATAAAACAGCTAGTAAGTCTGTAAGTTCAGAGAATGACATCACTTTACTGTAATGCAGCCTTTAAAACCAGGAAAAGACAATACTTTTGTCATATTGCGATATTACGATATCCAAAATTTAAGACGATGGGCCCTATCTTGCAACCAGTGCAGCGCAAAGCCCGGCGCAAGTGTCTTTGCTGGTTTAAGACCGACTCAGTTGTCAATTTCCTGTCCAGCGCCCACGTCGTTTAAATAGCAAATGCACCTGCGCTCATCTGTGGCCCATGGGCGTGCTGGTCTTACAGGGAGGTGTGTTCAGGTACATTCTGGGCGTGCTGGTCTTACAGGGAGGTGTGTTCAGGTACATTCTGGGCGTGCTGGTCTTACAGGGAGGTGTGTTCAGGTGCATTCTGGACGTGCTGGTCTTACAGGGAGGTGTGTTCAGGTACATTCTGGGCGTGCTGGTCTTACAGGGAGGTGTGTTCAGGTGCATTCTGGGCGTGCTGGTCTTACAGGGAGGTGTGTTCAGGTGCATTCTGGACGTGCTGGTCTTACAGGGAGGTGTGTTCAGGTGCATTCTGGGCGTGCTGGTCTTACAGGGAGGTGTGTTCAGGTACATTCTGGGCGTGCTGGTCTTACAGGGAGGTGTGTTCAGGTGCATTCTGGGCGTGCTGGTCTTACAGGGAGGTGTGTTCAGGTGCATTCTGGGCGTGCTGGTCTTACAGGGAGGTGTGTTCAGGTGCATTCTGGGCGTGCTGGTCTTACAGGGAGGTGTGTTCAGGTGCATTCTGGGCGTATTGCTATCTTGAGGCAGCGGGAAGTGATCGCACCATTGACCAACAAAAACCTGGTCTAAAGTCAATAACGCAGCATTTCATTGTTATTTTAACAGAGCATTAGTAAAATGCTCCTAGGCTCGTGCACAGCATGTGCACACTATGCTTGTTACACACACAGGGACGCACAGCAGCACACACACATGCAGAAGATTACAAATAAAAATATTACGGTGCAAATCCTCCATCATAACAGCAATGCTCCAAGGTCCAAACGCGCCTGGCTTTTAAAGGGAATGGAAGATGATCTCTGATTGGTTGATTGCATGTTACGCCCAAAACACACCTCTGATTAATGAAGACACTAAGTACAACCCTTATGAACAATGCACCCGGCGCACGGACCCTTTTTTCCGCCGTCAAACAAGCAAAAGTGGATTTGGACACGCCCTAAACGCACCTGCGCCAGGCGCTTCACGCTGTGAGCTTAGATCCTTAAAATAGGGCCCAGCCTCAGATAACGATGTCGATATAATATCAATATACTGCCCAGCCCTAACTGGAGCTCTAGATGAGAGTTTGTTGTGTCCATTTTGAACATCGGTCTGATAATGAACCAGATGGATAGATAGTTAGCTAGCAAAATTGGCAACAAGTCCTCCAAACCATACGACGATATGGGTCATTGTCCCTCCCTTCTAATACGACCCACAGGAGAGGTTCATAAATTAGCGCCCGTAGCGGTGGCAGGAAGTACGACATTTTATCTAAAGCAGAGAATGTATCGTTAACGGTCTCGGTTTTAAACACGCCTTTAACGTTGTGAAACAGTTTGGTTAGGTTAAAGCACCAAAACTACTTAGTTAAGTTTAGAAAAAGATCATGGTTTGGGTTAAAATCAGACTTTACTTCACTTCCGGTTAGCTCCGTTTGTTCCATTAAGTAAATTAAGTAAAAAGAAATCTCTACGTTGACTTTTATTTTCAAACGGGACATGAACGCCGGTCTCCTGGGTGAAAGTCCTGTGTTTGTTCGACCCATCCACCCCCCCAACCTGCCTCCTTACGCAGAAATGTTTCTCCGTCATAACTACTACGGCCACTAGAGGGCGCCGCCACTATAAACATTAACATAGGTCGTAATTGCTAGTGGAACAAACGACCTATGGGAGCGTTTTTCGGACACAAACCTTAACCAATCTGAATAAAAGGGCTTTTACTTACTTACATACTTTACTTACTTATAAGTATGTAATTTGAATTTTTTTCCCACTGCTGTAATAAACAAACATTAACATTCTGCCGCAGAACAAGTCAACAAAGTCTGCTTCATTTATTTTTAAAAATACCTGTGTTTCTGGATGTTTTAGCTCATTTAGAAATAATGATGTAGAGATTACATTACTCAACATTTTACAAGGAGTTCTGCAGTGTTTTACATTTTGAAATATGTTTAGTCTGCCTTCCAGGAAGCAGTTTGTTTCTATTTGTTTCATTATGCGACAGAAAAGTAGATTTTAATAGTGTAGTGAAGGAAATGGAAATCAGCAGCTTCCTGAGAGACTTGGGAAAAAAAAGCTAGTTAACTGTTACAGCATCATTGTGTGCTTCTTCTGAAGCTGTATTTGAATTTGGCTGCCAGATGTTGTTAACTCCCTGTTGGGAAGTAATGTACTGTCTAAATGACGGCACTTTGCAAACTCACTGGCTTGTAAATGAAAAGGTAGCTGGTTTAAAATGATCTGTCCACCTGAGACACCTGAGGGTCATAACTTGAAAGGGGTTTTAAATTTGAGTCCGACCATTCAACAGGATACATATGTTAAAAGTATGTGTATTTCGATTTGTGGGGGTGATTTGTGGAATAGTCTGAAATAGGGCTGGGCGATATGGAGAAAATCAAATATCACGATATTTTTGACCAAATACCTCGATATCGATACCGCAACGATATTGTAGTGTTGACTATTGGTGCTTTCACAAAATATTCACACAATGAGATTTTTGATAAATAATAATCAGTAATGTGGATATAATGTCTAAGTGGGTAAAGGCAAATAATAGAACAGTTACAACAGTCTGGTAAGTTCAGAAAATGACATCACTTTACTGTAATGCAGCCTTTAAAACCAGGAAAAGACAACATTTATTATTAACATTTATCAAACTCTAAGACGATATCTAGTCTTATATCATGATATCGATATAATATCGATATATTGCCCAGCTCTAGTCTGAAAGAATCAGCCAAACAAAGTGTAAACATGTTGCAATTTAAAATTGTTATCTGTTTATACATTTTGTGTATATATATATATATATATATATTTCTTTTAGTCGTTCGAAACAAGGATTTCATTCATTCAACTATCAATCTCGTCACTCTTTGTCGGCTGGACTTTGAGCAAAGCACTCAACCTCGTTGCGTCGTCCATTTTAACATCCAGCTGATGAAAGTGGTTCCCAGTGAATCTCTGTGAGATAAAAGTCGACTCTTTCTCCGAGTAAAAGCACAAAAGACGAGTAGGTTTGACTGTAATAAAGAGGAAGGGTTGCGTCACAGGATTGGGAGTTTGGCTGAAACCTCTTGGCATCAACACCACTTTTCTGTATTGTCAGAAGTGTCTCTCCTCCTCCTCTCCTTTCTTCTCCTTTCATCATGTGGCTGAACAAGCCGTGAAGCTCCCTATTCCTCTCTTTTTTTTCATCTTCTCATCCTACTCAGATGAGGATCTTTCCCCATGCTCTCTCTCTTTCTCCCTCTCTCTCTCTCCAGTGGGTTAATTACTGTGCTGCTGCTTCCCCCTCAATCCTGTGAGTTACATAAAAACTGAACTCATTAAAGTGAAGAGCTGGAAGTTTTGCCATTCTCTCGTCACGACAAGATTTCCCTCTGATGGCAGCGAGGCAGACTCATGGCCATTAAACTGGCCTAAGAGCTGTCAAAAACACTGTACAGAGCTCGCCATCCTCTGCCAAAGTCTTGTGCGGCGTGCATTAGGACGGGCGGTAGGATCGGCTGTCAGCCAGGTGTATAGGCTGAATGTATGGCCGATGGACTTTTCTTTAAAGGTTTCCATTACAAAATAAGTGACTTCATGTTTAGCGAGCCTAAATCTCTGATGAGGCAATAGTAATTCCCTAATTTCTCGTGGTTGGAGTGCCTCTTAAAGGTGCAGTAGGTAAGCCTTCTAAAACTAACTTTCTGTCATATTTGCTGAAACTGACCCTATGTTCCAGTAGAACTACAGGAAGGAGGTAATTAAAAAAAAAATCTGGCTAACCGCGTGTCAATCACTGCTCATGCACATTCATTCTCCCTAGTGGGAGGAGGGGCTTAGGAGACCGTTTTGGGCTTTAGCGGAAAGGGGGGGGGGACTGAGAAGTTGTTGATGTTCAAATATTTTAGCTAAGTCCTGGATCTTCACAATCCTACCTACAGCACCTTTAAGGGTCGGGAGATAAATCTGAGGGGGGAAAACATAATTCTGCTGTACATCAAATATGTTATTTGTCTGACTTTTTACAATCCTTTTTTATGCCTCCGCGCCGGCGACAGCTGCATTATGTTTTCGGGTTGTCTGGCCGTACATTAACCTGACGCGTCAGACGGTTTGTTCACACAGAACCATCTGAAAAAGCCAGCATTGGAAACTGTTTGGGAAGGGGCAGACCCTTTAAAAAAAAATACCTGGCAGGTGATTGAATGAACCATCTGTCACTCACGTCCACCATTGTTGTTTTGAACGAACGGTCGCAGCCCACCGTCACACACACCTAAACCACGCCCGTAGCTGCCAGTAGCTCCTCACCTCTGACGTGAATTCCCTGCTACTTGAAAACAAAGAAGATGGCTGCTGCTGCTGCTGGTGAACAGCGGCCTTTGGAATCGGCTTTGGCCGCGACTCTGGAAGACTTGGAGTTCAGCTTTTCTTTGAGAAAAGAACAAATAACGGCACTGAAGTCATTCTTAAAAAAGGAAGATGTGTTCAGAGTTTAAAGTTGAATCTATCAACTAGCGTTGCTCTGGTTGGTTGTAGCTCTATCCTATTGCGTGCAGAGGGAATTTGAAAGAGAAACCGTTTATCCCGCCCCTCGGATTGAGCCCAGCCAATGGGGAGTTCCCAGACCCAACATCTGGATGTGGAGCTGGCTTGTCAGGCTAATAGACATCCACTTGGACTCAAGGATGAACTCATTAGATTTCGGTGGTCAAAGGTAAATATCACTGTGACCTCTCAAAACACGTTGTTGGCCATAACTCAACAATTCAGGATAAAATGATGTCCTTTTAAATCCAAAAGGTCAAAGTTCAACTTCTCTGTGACATCGTAATGTTTTGCAAAAAACACTTTTCTGGCCGTTATTTGACGCCATCGCTCAGGAACAGAAGGGGAGACATTTGGTCGGGTACTGAGTTGGTGAAACTGTGGCGATTGTTTAGATCTTCTGTGCTGCAGGGTTGAAGATGTGGGTGTAAAGCATCGATGTTTTACCAAACCAAGCACTTAATACCTTTTATTAAATTCCTTCAAAGTCTTCACTACATATGTTATATGTGTCCGGACAGGCTTGGAGGCAAACTGCAATTTGACTGGTCGGTCGAGGCATACAACTGCAAGGCGGTGATTCTAGTTTTTTCCTGGTTAAAAACTGGAGAGTTTGACTTCTTTGTTTTATTAAAGATTATTATTTGAGGGCTTTTTTTTAATGTAGACAGATAGGAAAAGGGGGGAGAGAGAGAGAGGATGAAATGCAGCAAAGGGTCACAGGTCGTATTTAAAACCTGCGGCCGCTGCCAAGGACTCTACGGTGTGAGCTAGAGGTCGCCCCAAGTTTGACTTCTTCTGATTCTTTGGAATTATTCAAATGGGACAATCTGAGAATACGGGCAAGATGTGATGAGAGGTCATCAGTGGGGTGGAGGTCGGGGGAATTATAGGATTAAAAAGATTGAAAAGGGACTTCATTCACGGACAGCCTTGTTTCGCATTGCCAGACCGTCCTCCACAGCGCTGCGGAGGAGGGTCTGGCTAGTCCACACGACATTCCTGGATGGGAGAAAAACGTGCTCTGGTTTGTTGGCATTTCTTTAAACCAATCACAATCGCCTTGGGCGGGGCTAAGCGCTTGACAGAGCAATGGATTCTCTGCAAAATAGCCTCAGGAAGGAACTTGTTTTGGTGGAACACGTGTACGTTCAAAAGTAGTTTTAGTCGTGCAACAGAAAACTCAGATTGGACAGATAGTCTAGCTAGCTGTAATTTATACTAATTTCATAATTTATACTCTTTATTGATCCCCAATGTGGAAATTACAATTTACACTCTGTTATTACACACTGCACACAGGCCTGAAATACATAAATAAAGCCTGTCTGGATTTACCCTGCAGAGATCTGAGGAGCAGTTAACCATAGTCCTCACAAATCCACCGGAGGTTAGAACGCCAACACAAAGATAGAGGAAGGGGACGGACATTTCACGCAGTACCGGAGCAATCCCGGAAAGGAAACGTCGTGGATATAGACTAATGACAGCCTGTTTCTGCACAATGTCCTCCGCAACATGAACAGCTCACCTGCAGCTCCACTGTGGCTTTCCAGGACCTCATGTTCGGTGTGTGTGCTATATATAAAGGCTTTGTTATCATGGTGTTCTGTAGTTTTGTAGATGTGACATACAGTGTGGTTCAACGAGCTCACGTGGTCACGAACACCCCCGTCCGTCAGCCCCCTCTGGAACCCCCCCCTGTCACGGTTTAATAACGCCAGCTGCACAACTAAAAACAGACACAGGTTGAGCAGGGAACATTTTTTTTTAAAGAGGGGGTTTATTGAAAAGGTGACAGCTGCAACAAAGAAACAAAACGCCGGCACTCACAGATAGCTTCAGCTAGAAGCCATCATCATCAGCGTAATTATAACAGCAGCAGAACATGGTCATTTATATACAAGAAAGAGGATACTTGCAAAATAGGATCCATTTGCGAATGAACTGCCCTGAAACGGTCTCTCATAAACACATACAGATACTTTGAATATGCGTTATTGTACAAATTGATAAAGTAAATCAACTCAGCTGCAAATCAACTGACAAAAATCTAAATAAAATTCATCACTGATTGTTTTTTTAAGTGTTGATTGAGGTCTTTTTGCAGGAGTTTGAATTAGGGCTGCAACTAATGATGGTTTTTTAGAGCGGAGCGGTTCATGTCACTACCTATAAGATCTAACCTGACTCCAGCAGATGGATTGCTTCCCATTTGCTCGGCATATCCATCTGGGAACTTTCCGTTGGAGAACTTTTGGGAAGGGGCGAAAATACTGGTTAGCTGATTGGATAAACCATCTGTCCATCACCACCTTCTTCATGACTAGCGGAGCCAGTTGATATATCAAACTCTTGCCGAAACCAGTCAGGAGAAGAGCTAAAACATCTTTTCCTCTGAGAAAAGCCTCCAGTGCCGTTTTTTTGCTCTTCTTTCAATGAAGGAATACTTTCTAATTCAGATAAAACTTGCGCGATAGCTACGCTCATCTCATCCGTGGAAGCCGCCACGTTGTTTAGACTGAACAGTCGCTTCTCGTTGCGTCACACCTAAACCCGCCTCAAAACCAACGCTGATTGGTCAATCATTTGGCGAACGGCTCCAAATTTTCTCTGTCTCAAGATGACGACTGATCTGCGAGTGGAAAACTGGAGCTCCCCAGATCAGGACGGTCTCACGAGGCTATATAAGAACAGCGGTATTGGCGAAGTCTGCTGACGGCGGCCAAAGTGACCGGATGTCCGTCGCTCTGCCTGCTCTTTTGGAGAGGGGCAGACAAGGCAGAAGGCAGACTCGCAAACGCGCCTCCAACCGATCAATCAATTGGACATCCCAGCAACCAACATGTCCATATAAGGTCACTCAAACTCCTTATGCTCTCTCATTCAATTCGATAAACAGTTGTTGGATTGACTCCTGGACATACTTACATTCAGAACGTCACGTAGGCAGAAACACAAGTTTCATTTTTGACTCATGTTTCTGTCTATGGGATGTTTTGAACGTAAGTATGTCCGGGAGTCATTAAACTTCAATATTCCGCACATTGATAGCTGTGTTGTAATTCTGATTGAAGTTTCTGAAGAGTCTTGTGACCACGGTCAAGAAAAGTTGACAGAGAAAAAATAGGAAACATACTGTAGGTTAAACATATTAAGTGAAAGTACTAGATTAAATAGGAGTGTAAGAGATAAAACAAAAGTCATACACTTTATTTATATAGCACTTTCCATACATGTAAATACAGTAGAGTCCGACCGATAATATCAGCCCACCGATATTATCGGCCAATATTAGGCATTTTCCAAACTATTGATATCGGCATTTATAATGGCCAATAAATGAATATTTAAAAAATGAAATAAAAACGGACGCAACACCCTTCAACCATGTTCTGAGTGTTGGCGTTGTGTAGTCTGTCCACCAGAGGGCGCTCTACAACGTCCCTGTTGGCTACACTCTTTGATTTTTTTGTTGTTTTTGTGTTTTTGTTCAAAGGACTTTAAGTTTCATAGCTTAAGTTTGTATTTTTATACATTTTATTTATCAGAACTTTAATATATTTTGATGTTCTGTTGTGACAATAATACAAACAACATTATTTTTAAACTGCATTATCATTATATTTTACTGAGGACTCATAAATAACTACAAATAACTAATGTTAACATAATTTGTTTATGGTTTGTTACGCGTTTCTGGATTTTTCTTTTAAAATATATATCAGCCGATATATCGGAATATCGGATTTTTAAATCACCAAATATTTGTATCGATATCAGCCTTAAAAATCCTTTATCGGTCGGGCTCTAATGTAGCACATAATAATAAAATAATAAATAATAATAATAATAATAATAATGGGCTAATCACTGCAGCTCTAGTTTGTGTTGATTAGTGATCCAGCATCCAGCATTTTTGCCTCCTCTGATAAGACCTGAACGCTGCATGAAGCCTTTTCCTCTCTTCCTCTCCCTCTCGTGGCTTGACCTTCTTCCTTGGCCTTCCCCCCGCCTCTCTCCACGCTGACTGAGGGAGAAGAATAAGAAAAAAGAAGGAGCTGATTAATCCATTAATGGAGAAAGGGAAGCTGGTTTTGTTGAAATGTGGAGAAGGAGGGAGGGCGGTAAATCATATTGACTGTATTCAATGGGATTCACATCGTCGGGGGAGCAGAAAGGGGGGAGGAGGGGGGGGGGGGACTGAAACGATGGAGGAGGGGAGGCTAACCTTGACACACATCCTCCGTCTCACTGGATGTACAGTGTGTACATATTCTAGAGCTGCAACTGCTACGATTATTCTCATTGTTGATGAATCTGTTGATTATTTCCTGGATGAATGGATGAGTTGTTGGCTCTCTAAAATGTCAAAACATGGTGAAAAATGAGGATCAGTGTTTCCCAAAAGCTCAAGATGACGTCCTCAAATGTCTTGTTTTGTCCACAACTCAAAGATATTCAGTTTCCTGTCACAGAGGAGAGAATATACTGGAACATATTCACATCTAAGAAGCTGTAATCAGAGAATTTTTCCTTTTTTATCATAAAAAAATGACTCACTATGACTCAGAGTAGCAAAATAGTTGGTGAAATCGATTCATCTTTGCAGCTCTTACAGCAGTTAAACCCAAAAACAGTGGAGAGGTGATTGGATGCCAGAGCTGAGTGTCTCCATCATCTGTTGCCTGGTAGATTTCTGTGCCGAGAGCTAACCATTGGTCTCTTCTCCTCTGCTCTCTCCCCATGCTCTCCGCTGATTGGACGGCTGCTTCCTGTTCTCAACCTGCCGATTTAAAAAAAAAAACAACACCAGGTAAGCGCTTGTCATGTCATCTGTGTCTCTTTTGTAGTTCAGTAAGCGACTTTCATTTAATTAGCATTGATAATTATAAGGTCTTTCGACTGAGCTGATGAGTGAAACGGTGGATTGCAGTGGAGGTTGAAATGACATACCAAAATAAAATGGTCACTGTTCTTGCATCCATTTTTGCTGGCGCTTGTGTTGTGGATTTTCGTAGGCGGATTTGTCGAATCAAAGAATCGTCTGGGAGACCAGATGGTGCATTAATAAGATCTTTATTCAATCAAAAGACCCTGAGTATTTTTTGTAATACAATATAAGTATAATTTTGGGCATTTTAGGCCTTTATTTTGATAGAACAGCTGAATACATGAAAGGGGAGAGAGAGAGGGGAAGGACATGCAGCAAAGGGCCGCAGGTCGGAGTCGAACCCACAGCCGCTGCATCGAGGAGTAAGCCTCTATATATGGGCGCGCGCTCTACCAGGTGAGCTTACCAGGCGCCCAACCCTGAGTATTTTCTGCAGAAAATGACTGACTAACAGGCCCCCACTTCTCATTGGACATCCCAGCAACCAACATTCCCATATAAGGTCACTAAAACGCCTCATGCTCTTCCAATCATTTAGATATCAAGTTGTTGGATTGACTCCCAGACATAATTCTGAACTTCCTAATAATTTCTATACTGTAATATGCATTCCCAACCCTCCTAGGTCCTCACCGTTCCACCGGGTGGACTCTACCGTCTCTGATAATGTGGTGCGTCATCATCATCATCATCATCATCATCATCATCATCGCAGGAGTAATGTCTATTTATTTTGAGGCAGGAGAATGTAAACTGTTGGAAAAAATAAGTGTGTTGCTGCTCTTTTCCGTCACAGATCCTTTGTAAGGCTTTGTCACAGCGCCTGCATCGGCCGTCCAACGGTCCAGCAAAAACTATTCATTCTATTCATGTTGAATGTGGTAGTGCGTTTCAGCTGTGGCGGCGAGGGGGGCACACTCCAAAAAATGCAGCGGGCGTGCAGCGAAAAGTTGAGACCAACTCAACTTACGGAGAAACGCAACCCCACATCACGCTGCGGTGGCCAATGATGTAACCGCCGATCAGACTTGTCGGTGTGTTTTGAGGTCTGGTTTGAGGCGGTGTGAGAGTCCCGTACAGGAAACAGGAAACATCACTGCCTCTATTGCTGCCACAAGAAAGTTTTAAAGTGCTCATATTATGCTCATTTTCAGGTTCATAATTGTATTTAGAGGTTGTAACATAATAGGTTTACATGGTTTAATTTTCAGAAAAAACACTATTTTTGTTGTACTGCACATTGCTGCAGCTCCTCTTTTCACCCTGTGTGTTGAGCTCTCTGTTTTAGCTACAGAGTGAGACCTCTCACTGCTGTAACATCTTTGTTGGGAGTCGCACATGCTCAGTAGCTAGGTAAGGACTACTAGCCAGTCAGAAGCAGAGTATGAGGGCGTGCCCTGACAGTACCTAGGTAAGGACTACTAGCCAGTCAGAAGCAGAGTATGAGGGCGTGCCATGCTAGCAGCTAGGTGAGCATTATAACGTGTGTTCCAAAGTGACCACGTTTGTCTCTGAAGTAAAGGCTGGACTACAATAGAGCTGTTTGGAGCAGTTGGTGAACAGTGTTTTCTGTTGGAGATGGTAAGTACCTTTATGGGTGGACTTTGGGCTTTTTCACTTTGTAAACCTATAACATGCACAAAAAAGATATATAACACAATGAAGGAAAAGGAAAAAGCCAAACAGCATAATATGAGCACTTTAAAACCCCAAACACAAGCACCGAACTGCCTGGGAGTTTGTGTAATAACTGAATGTTTTCCTATCTTACCAAAAACCCATTAAAAAAATGACTTCGAGACGAGGGAACCGGACGTGCAAAAATGTTGAAAACTCATTTGACTTATCCCTGCAGCACTCTGTTATCCTGAGATCTGTTTGAACCAAGTCTGACGTCACATCACTAGAACTGTCTTCTTTTTTTTAAACAATGTATGCACATCGGCTGGTATCTTTTCCACTGGTCGGTTTTGATTATATATTATTCCTTTATTCCACTTATCTTTTTTGTATGCACTCCACTTTCAAAAAATGTGTAGTTCGTCAGGGTTGAGTTGAGGGTTCAACTGGATACTGTCTAATGTAGCAACCCCCAACGGTTATGTCTCAGCCCTCTGAATCATTGCCAACATCTCATCACAGATCTTTGTAACATTTAGTCTCATGTTTAATTTAACATTACATGCTGGATGTTGAGTTACATGCTGTACATACAGTAGAGAAAGCCTTAATGAGACTAAAGTGGCTCTTAAATGATGTCCACCTCTCCATCTCTTTTACTTCACTGCTTATTTACTGCAAATATAAAATATTGATTAAAAACCACAGCGGTCCAACCAAACCTTGATCATTTCAAATCCAATATTTGTTCACTGATCTGGATCCTCTCGTGGTATGGCCGAACAGTCTGCCGATGCTTAATTCATGGTATGAAATCAATGTTCAGGCTCATTTCTGTCTACGTGATCTCATTAGCCTCGATGGTGTAAACCGGCAGCGGCAGTGGATCAATGTTACAGAGCGGCAGCGTGCTCTCGACTCAGACGATTGGTCGCAACAAAGGAGGCTGGCATCAAATGACTGACAGCACAGTGTGCAATTACAGGGCCGAAGTGAGGATCAATCGATATCTTTTTGGTTAATATAAGGGTTGGGAAAATAAATATGTGTTGTCTCTGTGCGCAAGTATCAAGATTGTCTTTCCTTTCTGTTTGTATAGTGTGAATTAGAGACGTTCCCAAATCATTTTTCCCTTCCTGATACCGATTCCGATACCTGAACTTGTGCATCGGCGGATACCGAGTACTGATCCGATTCCAGTGCATTAAAAAAAATAAAAATAAAATATATATACAGCTGTATACTACTAACCCTGTATGGATGTGATTTGAAAATGATATGAAAACATGAGCAAATACAAACAGAGAGCCCTATCTTTCACCGCAGACGCAAGTGTCTTTGCTAGTTTAAGACCGACGCAGTTGTCAATTTCCCGTCCAGCGCCCACGTCGTTTAATGCACCTGCGTCCATCTGTGCGTCCATGGGTGTGCTGGTCTGACAGGGAGGTGTGTTCAGGTGCATTCTGGGCGTGCTGGTCTTACAGGGAGGTGTGTTCAGGTGCATTCTGGGCGTGCTGGTCTTACAGGGAGGTGTGTTCAGGTGCATTCTGGGCGTGTTGCTATCTTGAGGCAGCGGGAAGTGATCGCGCCATTGACCAACAAAAACCTGGTCTAAAGTCAATAACGCAGCATTTCATTGTTATTTTAACAGAGCATTAGTAAAATGCTCCTAGGCTCGTGCACAGCGTGCACACTATGCTTGTTACACACACAGGGACGCACAGCAGCACACACACATGCAGAAGATTACAAATAAAAATATTACGGTGCAGATCCTCCATCATAATAGCAATGCTCCAAGGTCCAAACGCGCCTGGCTTTTAAAGGGAATGGGAGATGATCTCTGATTGGTTGATTGCATGTTACGCCCAAAACACACCTCTGATTAATGAAGACACTAAGTACAACCCTTTAGAACCATGCGCTCGGCGCACGGAGCCTTTTTTCCGCCGTCAAACTAGCAAAATTGTATTTGGACACGCCCTAAACGCACCTGCACCAGGCGCTTCACGCCGTGAGCTCAGATCGTTAAAATATGGCCCAGAGAGTAAATGCTATAGAACTTTCTTGTATTATCTAGTTTGACAGTCAGTCATAACTGGAAAAGAACATAAATATTAATACATCTTTAAATAAATAACAATTCTGAAAAAAACTGTGAATCAGCAATTTAGTAAAATAAAATACATTTCAAATTTTAAACAGTACAGTTACAATATAAAAGAGTTGACCAGCGAACTGAATGTAATGCAATAGACTGGGGGCGATGTTTTGCTGGCATGTTGAATTGCCAGAATCGGATGTTCCTCTCTGTGTAATAGGATGTAAATAGGCTAGAGCTAAGTTTTGGTGGCTGACGGGTCTGATTCAAATGTGAGAGGCAGCCGGCTCATCAATCTTGTCGGACAGCTGCAGATGGCTCCCTGACGGCCAGGAGAGTCCATCAGAGCCCATCAGAGCCCCCGCTGAGCCCCACAACGTTCTGCTGCTGGGTGACAAGCTCTTCTTCACGCTTTCTCTTCGCCTCATCGCTCTTTGTTAAGGACAGTTCTGAATATTTTCCCCCCTCTTTAAAGTCCCATTTCAAAGTTGTTGTTTTTTAAGGATACTTTAGATACTGCCGGTTTATGTTATGGTCGTCACTTTAATTATTTCATATTTTTCTCCACGGAATCATGATTTTTCAGTTGGTTTGCTTGCAAATGGTCCTTTTCCCTCCGGTGATGAAGTGAATCTCCTCAGGCAACCGTTCAGGTCCCGCAAATCTCCTGCTTTCTGTAGGTTGTAAACCTTCCAACTATATCTATCATCCAGTAATTGCAGCGTTGGTTGTTTCGATCCCTGGCTACTTGTCTACATGTCGAAGTAGAACCCCTAAATATAATCTCTGATTTCCATCATCACTTGATCAACGGCGCTGCTGTTGTCGTCGTTGTTCATGGTTATTCCATCTTCATTCAATCCCCACTGGTGTTAGGTGAGAAGAAATAAGTGTAGTGAAAAAGTTTTCTGCTCGACTCTGTCTGTCTATTCAAAGCTCAATTAGTCTGGATCGACGACACCGCCACCAGCTCCGGAAGAACATTTGGATGGTGCAACGAGGCAGATCTGCTCGGTTCTTTCAGGGAATGATTGTAAAGATTTATAAAGAATATGTTTAGGTCATTTCCTCTCTAACTGGGAGGTTTTGGGACTGACTGGTGGGATTGCTGTGGACCAAGTACACACAGAGATACACTGGTAAGAGCCAATGAGGTTTAACCATGTATCAGCTAATTTAAATAGCTCATATTATTGTATTGTGTCAACAGTTACCTTCATTTAATATGTTCCACCAAAACAAGTTCGGGGCGGCCTCTAGTTCACCCAGTAGAGCGTGCGTCCCATGTAGGCTGAGTCCTTTGCAGCGGCCCAGGTTCGAATCCAAACTGCGGCCCTTTGCTGTGTGTCATCCCCTCTCTCTCGTCCCACTTTCCTATCCACTGTCACTATCTAAGAAAGGGAAAACAAAAACAAAAAATAATCTTAAAAAAAAGAAAAAAATAAGTTCCTTCCTGAGACTGTTAAGCAGAGCCACCGTCACTGCGTCCAGAGTTTAGCGCCGCCCAAGACGATTGTGATTGGTTTAAAGAAATGCAATCAACTCAGACCGGTTTTATTAATCCTTTCCTAGAATTGATGTGGTGTAGCCAGACCTTCCTCCGCTGGAAGTTTACCGTTCTGCCTCTTGTCTAGCTCCAGTTTTCCAGTTTTTTGGCTCCTTCCTACTCTTCTTTCTTTTACCCTCAAGTGCAACAGGCTTATTACCAACCTTATTTAAGTTCTCCTAAAGAAATAAAAGAGGATGAATGCACTTCAATTGCATTCACTCGGCCGGCTCGGTTGCTGTCAGAAATGTCTGCCTGAAGTGCTGCAGAGACCCCACTCTTGACTCCCAGCTTTAGTGGCTAGTTTTCAGCACAGTGTGAGTGTGTGGGTGTCTGACTGTGGCCTGCAGGTCCCGCAGCCCCAAGCACAGCATGATTTAAAAAGATTTCTCTGTGCCAAAACACTGAAACGACAAAGAAAAGAAGATATCTCCCGGCATGAGCTGCCTACTGAACTGACGGTGATTTGGCTCTACTCATGGAGGAGAGCAGGTCTACTCTATTGTGTTCAGTTTGGCTTTCAGCAGTCAGTTTGGATTTTAGAGCCTTTATTTTCATTCTTTATTCCTCTACTCGTTTTAGAAGATCATCGTTCAGTATTGTGTCCAACCTACATGCTCTTAAAAGACACCAAATATACTGTAGCAAAAAAACGAAATCTTATCTCAAGGTCCAGGACCACATCACTCTTTGCTCTTCCTCACCGTTTTTATTTTCATTTATCTTCATCACTTGATCAGGAAAGCTGTAGCTGTTGTTATTTATGGTTATTCAATCTTCATTCAATCCACACTGGTGTGAAGTGAGAAGAACAAGTTTACGTACATTCGTACATATGCGACTTAATGTCCCGCCCACAACACTATCTGACTCTCTGTTACTGGATTATGTTGAAAGTTACTAATTTATTAAATAATTGCTTAAAGCATTTAAACACAGTTTTGTGTTGGAGTTTGTAACGTTCTAAAATCCTAATTGTGACTTAACGATTTCCATTTTCACTGTAAATGCACATTGGTTCCAAATATTGGTTATCTGTTTCATTAACAAAAACAGTATCGGTGGATCGATAATATTAACGAGTCGTTTTGGGGTCTAAACTTAACCTAATGCTGCATGACGGTTAACTTTTTGTCAGCTAAACTCAACTGCAACGGCCGCTGAAATGGCCGTCACCTCACGGTTCTCTGTACTCGACTCACAGTCACCTTTTGTCGTCCAAATTGAATTGGAAAGACCTGCTAAACTTAACTGTCACGTGACCAGCCAGCGGTCACCGTAATTTTGTAGGATCAGACTGATCTCATGAAGTGCCGTATATATGACACGCCAATTCGTAAGCCATTATTGGCGTGTTATCAAGACGCATACTCGCTTTTTAGCGTGTTAACGCCGTTTGGCCTCCATTGACTTACTTTACCTTGCCATTGCGTGTCAATTGACGCCGTAGCGAGTAGTATGAAAGCCCGAAAATCCATGTAGGGAGGTTGGTCGGGGTGGAGGATGAGTCAAACACAGGACTTTCACCCAGGAGATCGGGGATCGGGTCCCGCGTGTCACGTTTCCTAAACCCAACCGTAGCTTTCTTCTTTTCCTAAACCCAACCCGTTCGCCGTGATGCTAATTCCTCGAGCCGTCTTTCCTGCTCTGTGTCACTCTTACACTGTTGCCCAAATCGTCACCTGACAGCAAGCTACCATGACATATGTCGTCATTCTCAATATGGCGTAGACATACACGCGGATAGCTCAAAATGCTCACAGATAACACGCCACTTGGCTTTAGGAAAGTGGCGTGTATACGCGAAGTCACTATGTCACGTTGTGTAGGATATTCAAATTGTCGTGCATACATTTTTCATACAATATCATACTAACCCGTTTATGAGAATGTGTCGCTGCATGTTTTCTCGTTATCTGTTATCATGTCACTGAAGTTTCATACTAAGGTCACGGAAGTTATTTCCATGACAACAGCGCAAAATCCACCCGCTTAGGAAGACAGTGGGATGGGGTTAAAAGCTCTGTGAAAAAGCTAAGTTGACCTCCAGTTGAGATTTGTCTTTTATTCTGGGTTCTCAAAGTCAGGAGTGAGCTGTCATACTTACCAAAAACTTATCTTAAAACACTCATAAAACATGAAGGGCCCTATCTTGCGCCCGGCACAAGTGTCTTTGCTAGTTTAAGACCGACGCAGTTGTCAATTCCCCGTCCAGCGCCCACGTCGTTTAAATAGCAAATGTACCTGCGCCCATCTGTGCATCCATGGGCGTGCTGGTCTTACAGGGAGGTGTGTTCAGGTGCATTCTGGGCGTGCTGGTCTTACAGGGAGGTGTGTTCAGGTGCATTCTGGGCGTGCTGGTCTTACAGGGAGGTGTGTTCAGGTGCATTCTGGGCGTGCTGGTCTTACAGGGAGGTGTGTTCAGGTGCATTCTGGGCATATTGCTATCTTGAGGCAGTGGGAAGTGATCGCGCCATTGACCAACAAAAACCTGGTCTAAAGTCAATAACGCAGCATTTCATTGTTATTTTAACAGAGCATTAGTAAAATGCTCCTAGGCTCGTGCATAGTACGTGCACACTATGCTTGTTACACACACAGGGACGCACAGCAGCACACACACATGCAGAAGATTACAAATAAAAATGTTACAATATGAAATAGTATTATATGATCTGATGAACTAACTCTAATGAACTAAGTTCAACCCTTTTGAACCATGCGTCCGGGACACGGACCCTTTTTTCCGCCGTTAAACTAGCAAAAGTAGATTCGTACACGCCCTAAACGCACCTGCGCCAAGCGCTTCACACCGTGCGTTTAGATCGTTAAAAATAGGGCCCGAGGTTGTCTCCTTTTACAAACTGTACAAACCAAATCTGCCACAAGTGATTGGAAGCAAACCTGACATTAAGAACACAATTTTTACATTTTGGAATGGAGGTGTGAGGAATTGTGTGAAGTCTAAAGGTCTCCAAACAACAGCTGACCTGTCAGCATTAGTTACCATTGACTGCTTATGAACTGTGCGTAGTTCATAGTGCAACAGGATCTGTTCGGTATTGTGACGGTAGCGTTTGAGCGTTCTCACTCAGCGCGGCGGGCAGCCAGCTCCCCTGCACTGGGAGCAAACACTTCCAAACACAGACATTCAGAGCACTCAGGATGTTCAACGCATTTATCGTCCGTCTCCAGACACTTGTCACATCGTTGCAGAAAGTTTTCAGGAAGTATGAAAAAACTTCCACCTGCTGTTCCCCTCAGTATCAGTTTCACAGAATCACACGTCATTATTCTGGAAGCTGAAGGACCAAAAAGAAAAATAGCAGCTGTCTCCTTTCAAAATAACAGATTCCCAAATGTCAAGCTAGAGTTTTTACTCCTGCTGGACCAGAAACATCCTCGTCCACCACAAAGTGAACAAAACGTTCAACACACAATGGAAGTCACTTACTGCAGAGCTGAGTGAGTGAGGAACTGAACAAGCTGTCAGTCGAGTAAAGTTTACCTCTGTTGAATCCATTTTTTTAATGGAATTCAGCCTTTGACAGCCAATCACATGCAGGTGCTTCCTTTTAAATTCCAATCCTGTGTGCTGCACAACAAATAGTTTTTTCATCGCCATCCCGATATCAACTTGCGTGAAAACACATATCTCCAAAGACTGCAACACACTGCGAAAGACACTGAGGGTGTCTCACTCCCAACTCGTAAAATCCTGACGCTTGCTCAGTGGCTCTCAGCGTCAGATACCGACACAGAAATCACCCTTTAGCGTCTGTATGGGATGCACCGGGCAGAGCAGCAGCTCGAACACGAGTATGAACGATCGAAAATCCACGTAAGGAGGTAGGTTGGGGGGGTGGATGGGTCAAACAACACAGGACTTTCCAACCGGAGACCTGGGTTCGTGTCCCGTTCTTGTCCCGCGTGTCACTGAAACGTACATTTTGTAACTCCACCCACCATCTTTTCCTAAAGCTATCCCATTCTTGTGTTGCATGTCAGTTAAACGTACGTCCCGACCCAGAGCATCAAAAAGTGACGCAAAGAGTCCCGACCAAGCATGTCTAAATATGAGACTTTTTGCGTCAGTAACAAACGCCAAAGGCACCTGACCAAGCGTCGCTTTGTGACGCGATGGGAGTGAGAATGTGTTGGAAAGTAGAAAACTGCACATTAAAATGTAACCATCATTCTTTTTTTAATAGTGCTTTTTAGTAGACTGGGTAAACCTGTACATTTATCTATCCTGCCTCTGTTACAAATCTGCGGGGACCAATCACAAACTGGCTTATCCACCTGGCGCACTATTGGAGGGTTTAACACGATGACGATAGAGAAGCGACCAAGTAGCTTCTTGTTTACATTCAACATGGCGGCCACCAAAGCGCAGCAACCCGTTGGTGGCGCTGTCGCTGCTACGTCTCCCGGATCGTTGCTCTGATTGGTTGAAGGACTATCCAATTGCGCCCAGAGTCATTTGAACTATGCCCGTTGATCCCGCCTCTTGTGCAGTAGAAAATACAGAGCAGACTCCCCAGACTAATGTTCAATCTGAGAAGATTGAACTTGGTCTGGTGATAGGCAGACTAGCTTTTTAGGGCTGTAAGTAACAATTATTTTCATTGTTGATTAATCTGTGGATTATTTTCTGGATGAATCGAGTAGTTGTTTGGTCTCTGAAATGGTGAAAAATGTGGATCAGTGTTTCCCAAAAAGCCCAAGATGACGTCCTCAAATGTCTTGTTCTGTCCACAACTCAAAGATATTCAGTTTACTGTCACAGAGGAGAGAAGAAACTAGAACATATTCACATTTAACAAGCTGGAATCAGAAAATGTTTACCTTTTATTCATTAAAAAAAGACTCAAGACGATTAATCGATTATCAAAATAGTTGACGATTAATGTAATAGTTGACAACTAATCGATTCATCTTTGCAGCTTCTGCCTTTTGTGTTCAGTTCAATGTTCAGTTTTTTAATAAAAGAATGTTGGAAATACATTTTTTTGAATCAACAAGCAATTCGTTGTATTTCAGCAGTATACTGAAAGCAGCAGAACTGAGTACATTATAATATTTGATGCATGTAATATTGTTAATCGCGGAACTCAACGTTTTCACATATCTTATCACATATTGTGCAGCTCTAGATTCATGTTCCTCTCTACGTCTTGAGTTCTCGTGAATGCCCCGTTTTCCTTCCACGGCAAACATGTTAGGTGAAATGGAAACTGTAATGACCCTGAGGTGTTGGGTGTGTTCATGTCTGTACGTTGTGATAGAGAAGCAGGAGACCTTTTCAACTGCAGGAGCTTAATTACCCGTAACATGGGGCATAAAGAGGCGACGGAGGGACTGACCTCGGCATTTGTACGTGCTGTTTGGTATGCCAATGTGGAAAATGGTCGGGGGACAGACAACAATGGAAAAAGTGTGAACATGAGAAACAAGATTAGAGAGTCAAGGTTCCTGCTGGGGCCGGCACGAACCGGTCGGTTGTCAAACCACTTTGTCCTTTTGGGTTTCCTCTATTTAGTTTTTTTTTTTACAATATAATACTATATCAGCTGAGAACTCTTTTACAGTAATGGAAAAGGGCTTCAAACACCCCCAGTTTGTTACATTCAAGTCTGTTGGAAGAAATTAGTTTTTCTGAAATCACTGGTGACAAGGCATGGGCCGGTATACGGTTCTGACGGCATGATAACCTACTTTCACGGTATCGCGCAGTGTTACCTTTAGGATTTTTTTTAGCAGTGAGGGCAGGTCTATCCGAACAACAACTTTTTGAGGAACTATAGGGCACTTACCATCTACAACAGGTCTACAAAATTAAGTTTACAAGAAATTTTTCATAGGGAAACCAAAATCCAAATGCCTACATCTATGGACTATTTCCAATTTATATTATATTACACTGACTCACTTACTGTTTTAATGTTTCCAGATATTTGATATCAGGACGATGAGCTGACAGAACTGACCAGTTGAACGTTGTCCAATTAGAACGGACCCACCGCGGTGATGTTTTTGGTGAAGCTGTTCGTTTAATAGTCGACTCGGAAGAAAGCGAACGTTTTAACAATGAACTACATCAAAACAACAGTATGTGGAGTTAAACTGGACGGGCCCAATAACCTCTGAATAGTTCTACTTGTTGTTAAATTGCAATGTGAGCGGCAGTGCATTATGTTGGCAGGATTATTTAAAAGACAACCGCGACTACATTGTGCGTCTGCCCTATTTCTGATACCGTGGCGGCAGAAATTTTGCCGTGGCGGGCCGCCACTACAAAATCAACATAGAGGAAACACTGTTGCGTTATTGCAATTATAGCTTTAAAATGTATTATTTTTTTAAATGTCTGGGTAAAAAACAACTTTGAACATGTTGTTGTTGTTTTTTTAACACACTGCACACTGGTAGGGAGAAGGATTACTAAACTGCAGTTTCTCTCCTTGACCACTCATAAAAAACAGCTCATACCTTAGGGACGGTATGACAGAAAATGTTAGTGGTTTTAAAACCTTGATCATTTCAAACCGCGGTATACCTTGAAACCGTTAACCGGCCCACGCCTACTGGTGACCTTTCCAAAATCCAGTCTTCTTCTGCCCATCCTCAACAAAAAAACAAACATTTCTAACCGTGGATTTCCACAGGATGCGGGACGTCTGCGGACCGGCTCCGCTGTGGAACGGCTGCGTGCTCCGCCGTCCGTCAATACCCACCAGGTCCGGATTTGTTGCATAACGGCTGCGGCCAGCCGACCACGAGATCTCGCGAATTCACGTATGTTTGCGCGATATATTAGTTATATAGATTATAGTTTCTATAAACAGAACCACAAAACCAACAGCAGTTAGTTTCCATCCAGAGGAGTAGAGGGGAAACTACTCTGAGCTGTGTTTTCAAGGTGTAGTGCAGGGAAATATGATCCGCCGTGAGCACGCTGGATTTTATTTTGAAAAGTAACCGGATGTTTTATTTTGTTTCTGTGCTCGACTTCCTGTCCCGCACAATCTGAATTGTGCTGAATTGCTGCGGAGCTCTCCGTCATCCGTCAAAAATAGAAGCTCTGGTATCTGCTCCGGAGGGCTGCGGACTGACGGAGCTGGGACGGAGTCGGGACGCAGACGTTCTGCAGTCAGTGGAAATACACACACTGACTTTAATGGAAACCTAATGACTCCGTCGACGTTCTGGAGACGTTCCGCATCCAGTGGAAATTGCCAGTAACTTCTTTCTGAAGTTGCAACTTTGGGTAAAACTTTACTACATAAGAGTAACATGACACTGTCATGAACACATGAACCCTAACCCTAAACCTAACCATAACTTGTCATGACAAAAACCGAATAACACTTACTAAAAGAAGCATTATGTCATAAACGTTTATGACTTGTTTATAATGTTTATGACACGTTCATGACAGTGTCATGTCACTCTTACGTAGATACAGTACCTTCAAGTAAAGTGTAACCCAACTTTGTCTACCCGGAGGTGATTTTGTGTTAGCGAGACGTCCCAGTGTTTAGGTCTGTTATTAACATTAAAGCAAATAAAAACCAGGTGTGATAAATGCCTTGAAGAGATTTTCTCCCCGCCTCATTTGAGTCATTTGGACATTAAGCAGCAGAAGCTTTTTGTTCTCTTGTGGTATTCACTAATTGGAACCAACACACCAGTTGATAATGATGTTGAAGGACTGACCACAGGCACAACCGAACGAATTAACAAAGCCAGCGGGAAGGCACTAACAAGATGGCATTAATGGCAAAATAAACACAGCGAATCCATGCAGCCACTCTCTCTCTTTCAAGTTAAACACAAGGTGTAGACGGGGCTGAAATGGCTGAGATCTGTCTTTAATGGATTAGTTGTTTGTAGGGGTGTGCAAAAAAATCGATTCACATTCGTATCGCGATTCAAGCTCTACTGATTCAAAATCTGATTCATAGAATTCCAAAAATCAATTGATTTTTTTATTTGTACGTCTACTGCAATCACATGGGAAAAGTAACTACATTTACATACTGTGAATCGTTTTTTTTAATCGAGATCGAATCGAATCGTGACATTTTCTGAATCGTGCACCCCTAGTTGTTTTCTCTATAAAATGTCAGAAAATGGTGAAAAATGTGGATCAGTGTCTCCCAAAAAGCCCAAGATGACGTCCTCAAATGTCTTGTTTTGTCCACAACTCAAAGATATTCAGTTTACTGTCACAGAGGAGAGAAGAAACTAGAACAATATTCACATTTAACAAGCTGGAATCAGAGAAGTTTTACTTTTTTTCATAAAAAATTATTTAAACCAATTTTATTATCAAAATAGTATGCGATTAATTAAATAGTTGACAACTAATCGATTCCTCTTTGCTGCTCTACTATAAACACGGAGCTCTGACCTAAGCTTATTTTCTAATAAACCAAATCTAGCGTTAGGAACAGCAAGTCAGCATGTCTCCGCCGGTCGGACTGACTTCTAGTTTGGGTGGTGACGTTTCTTTAGTCTGCGGCCCAACAGGTACATTAGCTCTCCTAGCTAACGTTAGTCAAAGCTTTGACATATGCATCAAACATGCGTTTTAGATGAAGGAGATGAGAGTATCCAGTTGCTCGTCGTCGTTTGTTCTGCGCCGTTAAATAGTATGTACGGGAAACAGGAGTTTTCTACCCAGAAGTTATTGTTACCTAACATTATGATGGGGTCTATTTCAGGTTCAGGTTATTTTATTTGTAACCGTAGGTGAATTTGCTGGGCAGTTTAAAAGTGCCGAGCATCCATGACACACAGTTCAGACACCACAGACAAAATGCTCCAGTGCTAATCAAGATGCTAGAATATCTAATAAATGCTACATAAAATACATAGAAAAGTAAAAACTAAATTAAATCTTCTAAAAACCAATGAATGAATAAATAATATACGCACAAATGCAGGCTCGTAAATTGTATGTACGGGACGCAGGAGTTGTAATTAGTAGGGGTGCAACGGAACACAAAACTCACGGTACGGATCGGATCACGGTTTTGAGTCACAGATCGGAACAAAAAAGGGGAAATTTAAATGATGTATTAAAAATGTACGTATGTATGTGCCTTTATAATTTTGTTCAGTGTAATAATGCAGTAAAGAAGCTTAATTGGGACTTTGGAAGGGATTCTTTCTTGGCTCAGAGACAGAACACGGGAGGCCTTTGGGGTTCAGAAGTCCTGGAGATTATCGATCTGATTCAGCCAAGAGGAGAGAAATCAATGAAACCGAGTTGTTGAGTCAGTTGTGTCTCCCACCGGTCGCACGTTGGTTTCAATTGCCTCCTGGAAGATTTTCTGTAGATGGTTGTTTTCACCAGCGGCGCTCAGAGCTCACCGCTGCGCGAGTGGACCTGCCAGTCAAACACACGGCGGTTGTTGTGGTGGTTTTTGCAGGTGGCATTTATTTCTTTGTTCAGCAGGAGTGGGTTCACTGCACATGCTAACTGCTGCCTGTGTCACATCAACCTGACAGAAAATACAGCTCTCCTTTGTTCTAGAGCTTTTTAAACTGCACCATTTTCTGACATTTTGCAGACGATGAGGTTTTATTTTAAGCATTTGTAGATTGACACAAAACATAAACAACAGATGAACTGGACTTCTGCATTATAAGGATGTTGCAGACAACCAGTAAATGACCTTAGAGGAACTCTCTCTAATGTATGACATTTCAAGGAAATCTATTTATTTATATATCTTATAAATATTCTCTTGGATACATTTGCATACATGTAGTTGTTGGAAACTCTGAAATTCAGTTAAAAAACTGTTTCATGGAAACATTAGTAATGGTATAAATATGTATGTAGGCTACACTCTTCAGGAGTGTGTGTGTGTGTGTGTGTGTGTGTGTGTGTGTGTGTGTGTGTGTGTGTGTGTGTGTGTGTGTGTGTGTGTGCGTGCGTGTGTGAGTGTGTGTGTGTGTGTGTGTGTGTGCGTGCGTGCCTGTGTGTGCGCGTGCGTGTGTGCGTGCGTGTGTGTGAGTGTGTATGTGTGTGCGTGCTTGTGTGTGTGTGTGTGTGCGTGTATGCGTGCCTGTGTGTGTGTGTGTGTGTGTGTGTGTGTGAGTGTGTGTGTGTGTGTGTGTGTGCGTGCGTGTGTGCGTGCGTGCGTGCATGTGCTGATACATATCATCTTTATGATGCGCCTTTATTTTGAAATAGCGATCGCAGGACACTGAATGAAATCGAATCAAATTCATATCCCGGCAGACTTTGTGATATCAGGATAGCGAATTTCCAGGATCTGTATCTCCTTTTAATTCATTTCTATGTGTTATTATTCTTTGCATGTCAGATTTGTGAAACACAGCAACCAAAAACAGAAAGGAACGGGCACCGAGATGTTTCTAAGGGCACAAGTAAACGCTTCGATGAACTCATCTTTGCTGAGTTATGTCGTAATGAAGCAGCGAGAAACAAAGTGGACGGTTCTTTATGTGAAAATGTCAGAGATTATTACTTAAGGGTGTAGTTTTGTGCTACATAATTACTCTAATAACTGACACGCACGATGAAAAATGTGAAACACAAAGTGCTGTTATGATTTTTCTACTGGATTGAATCTGAAACGTCCGTCTGTGTGTTCAGACGTGTAGGTGTCAGAGGAGTCATTATGAGAGGCTACACAGAATATTATGGGCGCACAAATGTTGTTTTAGTGGAGATATGTCATTCTTATAGCCCTCACTGGGCCCATGTCGCTGTAACATACACTTTAAATATCTTTCTACAGTGTGTGGGAACATGAATGCAACATAACATCACTCATGCTGCTGTTTTCTTTGTTTGCTGAGTCCAATTTATTCTTGTCCTTATCTACAGTACAGTCACAGTCACGTAGGCGTTTTAATTTTGCCCAAGATCATATCGCCTCCTAATCACAGTTTTTAGTACAGCAGATAAAGCCCTACACTCCGACTCTGCTCTGCCTCAGCAGCATTTTAGAAATACTGAAGTGATTGGTCCTCCAGCAGAGTTTGTTTTTTTAGATTACAATATTTTTTGTAAATTGTTAAACCTATGCATCATTGTAGAGTTGGTCTGATGCCATTTTTTGCTTCCCGATACCGATTCTGATACCTGAACTTGCGTATCGGCCGATACCAGTGTGTCATATATTTTATTATGTTTTAACAGCTGTATACTACTATCTCTGTATGATGATATGATGTATAACAGCTGTATACTACTATCTCTGTATGATGATATGATGTATAACAGCTGTATACTACTATCTCTGTATGATGATATGATGTATAACAGCTGTATACTACTATCCCTGTATGGATGATATGATGTATAACAGCTGTATACTACTATCCCTGTATGGATGATATGATGTATAACAGCTGTATACTACTATCCCTGTATGGATGATATGATGTATAACAGCTGTATACTACTATCCCTGTATGGATGATATGATGTATAACAGCTGTATACTACTATCTCTGTATAGATGATATGATGTATAACAGCTGTATACTACTATCTCTGTATGGATGATATGATGTATAACAGCTGTATACTACTATCTCTGTATGGATGATATGATGTATAACAGCTGTATACTACTATCTCTGTATAGATGATATGATGTATAACAGCTGTATACTACTATCTCTGTATGGATGATATGATGTATAACAGCTGTATACTACTATCCCTGTATGATGATATGATGTATAACAGCTGTATACTACTATCTCTGTATGGATGTGATATTATTTCTATCTTTGTTGTCAGTCTGGCTCAGGTTAAACTCTTTGTGAAACATGAACAATGAACGCCCCAGAACTTTCTTTTATTCTGCAGTTTGACAGTCAGTTATAACGGAAAAAGAACATAAATAAACTACTTTAACGTAGATTTTCTTTAGGGCTTTATTACGTGGTATCGGATCGGTGCATTAACTCCAGTACTTCCCGATTCCGATACCCGCGTTTTAGGCAGTATCGGAGCGGATACCGATACTGGTATCGGTATCGGAACATCTCTATTTTTAAGATGAATAAGAATAAGATGAATTTGTACATGTAAATGCCTTCTTTTGCATTGATATCTGCACATATTTAATGATCTGCTGCTGATATTGGAAATAAAAGTGGGAAGAAAATCTCATTTATTATCATTGTTTGGCGGATTGTGTGCAGAAGGTCAAACACTCACATTAGATTAGATTAGATTAGATTCAACTTTATTGTCATTGTGCAGAGTACAAGTACAAAGACAACAAAATGCAGTTTGCGTCCAACCAGAAGTGCAAAAAAGCAGAAAAGTGCAATGTGATATACAAGTATAGACAGGTGGAGCATAGACAGGACAATAAATATATTGCAGTGTTATAAGAGCAGAATAAATATGGCTATGTATGTAATATGAACAGTGTATGAACAACATGTACAGAGATGTGCAATGTAGTAACAGTGACATTATACTAGTTGTAAGAATAATGTAGATATATGCAGTGTATTATCAGAATATATAATAAGAAACAGAATAAATATGGATATTATGAATGAGCCATATAGACAGATATGTACAGTATGTACTTCTATGTGCAGTGTGGTAACATTATGAAAGTAGTAAGAATAAGTGTGCAGGATGAATAGTGCTATAAAATTGAATAAAACACCCAAAATTCAATGGAAGTAATCATTAATTTTACCTGCGAAGAATGTTGTATGGCTTCCATACAAAGTACATCCATGCAACCATGTTAATTTTGGGCAATGTGGTTGAAGAAACCCATAAAACTGATATTAAGAAACGTTGAAAACGGGTCAAATTTGACCTGAGTACAACACAAGGGGTTTAAATGAAGACCACTAGAGTTTAGTGAAGCAATGTGTGTAGGTAGGAAGGTCTGGCAATGCGAGACTATGCACACAGTAATAAATACGTTGAATAAATACAAATTACAGTGCTTAACTTTTCGTAGCTGTATGATGAGAACAGCCTGTTCAAACACACAGAGCAGTCTTTATACAGAGCTTTCTTAGCCCTGTGTTCTGTTCTGTTCGAGCTGCTCTGACAACAAGATCAATGACAGCCAGTGAATGTCGCCCAGGATGCCATTTGGGCCCTAACTGAAGACATAAAAGAGCCCCCAGGCTGCCATATCGGCCCCAACACCCCCGCTGCTTATGGATCTACTGGTTTCCTTGCGAGACCCCGCAGGGAAATCACCTTTCAAAACGTGAGATACTCATCTCCTGTGAAATATATATGCAGCGCGAGGTAATGAAGAGGTGCATATGCGCAGTGGCATTTCCACTACGGTGTGCAGAGCTTCAGTACAAAGTAAAACGCGTTCCCCGGTGTCGGAGCTTTGATAGAGATGGATGGAGCCATTGTGGCTTTAATAAGGTAAAGGCGCTGCGTGTTGACATTTCTGTTATGGCGCGAGAGTCACGTCAGGCGAGTTCTCAGAAGGATATAATGAAAAAGGAGACTCGGGAGTTGCAGAATGCAAGTCGATTGCATTTTTATCAAACAGCATACAGCTGGGAGAGTTATGGATA